>NC_070626.1:29062287-29172347 GCF_947347685.1 Pleuronectes platessa
GAAGGTTCCCGGTTTGAATCCAGGTTCGGCCGGGGTCTTCCTGTGTGGAGTTTACATGTTGTCTCAGTGTTTGGTGGGTTTCTCTGGGTCTTCCACCCTCTCCAACAGATGGGTTTAGATTAATTGGAAACTCTGGCCTCAGGATACCTAGTCTAGATCAGAATCAGAATCAGAAAGGATTTATTGCCAAGTAGGTTTACACCTATCTGGAATTTTCTTTTGTAAAAAAGGTGCATACATTGAACATAAAACATAAAAACACAATAAGTACTACAAAAACACAATAAGTACTTCACATAAGAAAGAAATAACTACACATAAAACAAACAAAACAAAATAAATACAAGATATAAATGCAAAACAGGAGAGAATGAGGATGTGCAATGTGCAATATACTGTAGAGTGTGTTAATGTAACACAGAATTGAGGCGTGGGGGCGGGATAAGAGTCAAAGACAGGTGGAGGTCCCTGGCCTTATTGATAAGGCCAGTTGTAAGGACGACTTCCTGCAAAAAATAGTTATTATTGTAATAAGTATATATAGTAATTCATGTGTTGCGTTTCATCTGCGCTACTAATATACTCTCTGTGTTGTACCTGTGGTTGGTGCCTCCGTATGAGACTGATTTTGCCAAAACAAAACAGCTTTGCATGGAGTTCAGAATACGGAAGCAAATTGTGTGCTCTGTGAATGACTCATAAAATTTGATAAGCAGTTTGCAGCGACATATTGAATCTCAGCAGGACGACACCACAGATAAAAACCCACAGGTGAAAACTAGACCACTATGGATTCATATGGAAAACACTTCCCTGCTGCGTGGACAGATTTATATCCGACTCTATGTGGAAATGCGCTCGTCATAATCTGGTGATCATTTTATATTGATCTGATGTATGTTCTCGGGACAGAACATTTTCACAGCTGACCCCCCCGACTTCAGTCGAAGGAGACAAAAGCTAAAACATTTCCCCTGCAGGGATTAAAATAATCTATCACGCTGCTATATCGCTCTGGCATACACGGATCACTTCAAAGTGGCACACTGGTAATGTATGCGTGTGCTGGTACCTGTTTGCACAACAAGCTGTGAGAGGAGAATTATCGCAGCCGCTCAGCTTGCAGGGCAAACATGGCCGCGGTGTTTGTTTGTTATTGGGATCTGTGTGTTTGCAGTGGTGGGTTGTCACCGCCCAAGGTCACAGATGTGAGTGGGTGACCCTTTCACAAAGTTTCCAAAGCTGCGAGTGCTTCAAGGCCAAAACTGCTTCAGTTATTCAAAGTGACGACAAACACGTTATGGATCTTGTGCTAAATTTTATCTTGAGTCTAGCTCATGTCATTTACCAGATGATTATGCATCTACTGTATTTGGGAAGTTGATGATTACAGAGCCTGTTTGTTTTTTATTTTAAATATTCAGAAGTGTACAGAAGAGATTGTATCTGTCCACTAATTCCACACATCTCTGTCGGTCTGCATGTGATGGGAACACAGTAGATGGGAACACGGCAGTCCAAATTAGGACAGTGCAGAAATATTTGCACGATTATAATTAGTTTCCGCGCTCAGAGGACTGAATTCCTTCTTCAGCTGGACCTGCCACTGCCTTTTAAAAAGGCTCACAAAGCACAAACATCTCTCTTTGAGCTGCATCAGGATCAAAAGATGGAGGCTGCCGTTTCCCCACATTATAATATGAGTCGCTGCACGTGGATACTGGGACCAGCTCTGATTCATAACATCAGTATAACAGGTTAGTATCCAAACACAGGTTGTGTCTTCACTGTGCACCAGATGAATCGGAGATGCCACACAACCGCCTGTCCCGGAACAAATGGCCTGTTAACTCTGCTCTTTGTTCTCATGGCTGAGCACAGGGAGCCGAGGTGCTGGCTCAACTCAACTGCCAGCGAATCTCTTTTGTTGCCTCGTGAAATGTGACACTGACGACTGAGCCCGGAAAGCAATATCGACGTCTCGTCCTTTATTCTGTTCTTCACCACTTCACCGTTCAGGAAGTGTCACGGGACAGAGACCAGTGGGCGCGTCTCCCGTCTCGCCATCGTGTCACAATAAAGTCGGTGGATTCGCAGGCGTCCGCGATGTGCACAGATGAAAGGAGTCAAATGAGAAATGATGGATTTGCATTGAAGCGTGTGAAGCCTGACAAATGACCTTCAAGATTATGAATCAATGCAGGTGGGACAAGTAGCTCATTGTCATATATTTATATGAAGAGTTTATGAATAAAAAGTAGCAGCCACTACTGAACATATTGATTCATGATCTAATTGGAATCTCAATATTTGTATTTGCTGTTCTCTTTTATTGTTTAGAGGCCGGGCAAGTTTATTTGTATACAACATGTCAACATCATATGACGAGAGAGATATTAATGTGCTTTACAAACCAACAGCAGGATTTTGAAGTTGATTCTTTGTCAGACAAGTGTAAATATCTTTTAAAAGTGTGATGTGATCCACTTTCTAGGTGCTCGGTCCTTTTATGTGTGTTCTTGAGGTGGTAATGAGTTGACTTTGTAATTGTGTTGTTGTAATTGTTAAAGTTAAGATCAGAGTCTATGACCACAACTGGTTTGAGGTTTTTAACTTATCAGATTCAAGCTGAGCACTGACCTTTAATCCTTCCACACCGTCGCCAAAAACACAAACTTCAGTTTTATCTTTGTTTAGCTGTAGAGCACTCTGACTCAGCCAATCATTGATGGGTTCATTGCACTAAAGTCAACATTTGTACGGGATTATAAATCCCTGGTGGTATAGTTATGTAAATGTGTGCGTCATCTGCATAGCTGTGGTGGTAACACATTTTGTTATTTTCCAACAGATGAGGCCCCAGCACAGAGCCTTGAGGGATTCCACTTGTTATCTGTGTCCGTTCAGATGAGTAATTAACAATAAACATAAAATGAATCCTCGTCCTTCGAGTAGGATTTAAAACCAGTGCTAGTTCTGTGCCAGAAAGTCGGACCTGGTTTTCCAGTGGGTCTAATAATATACTGAGATCCAGTAGAGGTGAAAAAATCCATCCCTCATCTTGGTTCCTCACATCTAAGTATTTGTTTGTTTGTTGGTTTACGCAAATATTACAGAAAGTTCTAAGAGACGTGAAAATGAGATCCAGGAACATGTTTTTCATTTTCTTTAAGATATAAATATATTTTCTTTTACATATTTGTTGATTTCTCAAAAAAATAAAAAATCTTGGAACTTGATTTAAAATGCATTGGAGCCTTATATTAATGAGCGTGTGCATTTTTTTTTAACAATCAATTTAAACATAATGTATTCACTTCTTTGAGCTCTTCTAGTTAACACTATATAATCACATGTCACTCAAACCCAGGGGGGGGGGGGGGGGGCTATTAAAGTTGCCGTGGGGCCTCAGTATTGATCGTATCAGCTCCTTGCAGCCGTGTTGTGGTATTTCTGTGTTACACTGTATATGAGGCAGTTTCTTTATTGTCCTGCAGGTTGAAAATGCAAAGGACCCGTCCACGTTGAAGAGCTTTCTCAAGGAATCCTCTCCTGCACTCGAGGGGGGAGAGCGAGCGGGAGATCAATGCAGGGACTGTAACTGGACTAAGGAGCTTCTGTCTCGGACTCACAAAAGAGAAATGGTGAGCAGCGATGTAATCAAACAAGGTCAGTGAAGGGCCATATATTACTGGAGCAGAATGGACTCTTGTCACAGGTTTACTAATGGGCTCTTGACTGGGAATGGAGGGAGTGTAGGGGGGGGGGGGGGGGGGGGGGGGGGGGGGTGGCTCTGCACCGCAAGACTGATTTCATGGTAACCAGAGTCAGTTTCCTCACATCGATCGTATTGAATTTTGTATTTCAGGAGAAGGGACTTTGCTGATTTCACTCACAACTCTGTGTGTAGTGTAGAATTATTACTGTGTCAATTATCATTATCATTTTAAAAAGTCAAACAACATGTTAGAAAGATGGTTTCTGTCATTTTAGGTCGTTAATATCCCACAGATGTTTGGCCAATAATATATTTTTTCTGAAACGTTTGGTTCTTAGTAGTTATTTAATGGTATTGAAGAGTCCTTAAGCTCGCAAGATAAATTACACTATGATTTGAATTAATATAAAACATGTACATATTCCATAGCTAATATTATCATATTAATCAATTATTGATTTGATTCTACCAAGATTATGCTTGAAGCTTCAGAGGAAATTTGCTTAATGCAAAATACAATACGTTTGTAATTTAATGAGTGTTTCAATGACACTGTCCTCTACCAGTGGGTCTTTGAAGAATTTGCACAAATGTAAATGAGTGGAGCAGCTTGAGTACTGGATCCCAGTTTCAACCTGAATGCACCACATCTACTTTATTTTATTTTCCTCTGAGAGAGAATTCGGAAACCAAAAAATGTATTAAATGTCTTTAAAAGTAAGTGAGATCATTTGTTTCATGAAACAAATTAAAAAGTAGGAGAGATTTGTTAGAGGATAGAAGCCTGGTAAAAGTAAAAGGTAATATATTCACCTGCACATCCAGCTCCACCAGGATACTGTCATAACTCTATTACACCTTCCTCTGTCTTTGAAAGTCCAAAGTAATTAACACGTGTCCCTTTTACGATGGTGGATCACCGGGTTCGGGATAAGAACAGATATTTTAGTAGATTTCCACAGACATTTTATGTTCTACACTCTTCACACTAAGTGGTTCTAACTATTTACAGAATAAAAAGCTCGCAGCGACTCAGTGGTTTCATTAGCAGGATTGGTGATAAAATGAAGCGTGATGGCTTCACTTTGAGATTTATAATCCCACGTGAAAAGGACCAGGATCCTGTAGTAGCTTGTCAATAAGCGGCTGCGGGGAGCCGTGCTAGTTAAGTAGCTCGTGAAATCACGCTTGATATCTCACTGCATGTGTCCTGGCATTGTATTATACATGCAGCACCCAGACCAGAAACACCCATACTAGGCATATTTCTATGACACAAACTTGGCAGCAGCTCCAGATGTGGCTCCGGCCCAATGCAGAGTTCTTGGAAAGGTTCCAGCCGGAGCCAGAATCTATAATTTGCCAGCTGCAGCTGATCCACGGCCTGCGGAATACAATGTTCATGAATTAAAAATGATCTGATCTGAAAGTAAATAGCTCCCAAACTTAGTTTTACCAGTTACCATCATATAATAGATGATAAAGTACTGTGTAACATTTGAATGAATAACACGAGGATGAGTAAATATTTGATTTCTTCTTCCTTTTCTTGGCTTATAAAGAAACTGAATATACCATCTATTTATTAGTGTCTATCTGTTAATGTATAACAGCAATTGCTCACCTGCAATTAACTACACGCATGTATTCATTTCCCCTACGTGATGTGTGAATAATGAGAAGTTTTCTACCAACACTTCTTTTGCTTTAACTTTTAAAAGACATTCAAAAAGTGAGTTTGGAGAGAAACCAGAGCTGTGAAGTTCAGCCGAGAGAAAACCAGGTCACACAAAGAGGTTCTGACCAGTGAAGCCCAAAATTAAAGCACATGGTGGAACAGTGTGGGAGCAGCTTATTTCATGGACTAGCAGCGGACAGTTTCAGGACTTCCTGCCTACTGGGGAGCACAAGTGTGTGTGTGTGTGTGTGTGTGTGTGTGTGTGTGTGTGTGTGTGAGCGTGTGTGTGAGCGTGTGTGTTGTCTTAGTAGTACTGATGTGTTGTTTTCACACTGTCACATTTCAGGGAATAAAAATCTTTTGTGTCTTCAATGTATTAAGATAGGTTAGGTTAAGGTTAGAATGGTTAGGGTCAGGATTAGATTAGGTTAAAATCAGTTTAAGTTACATTTAAATTAATAAAGGTAAGGTTTAGTGTTAGATTAATTTAGGAACAGTTAGTGTTAGGTTAAGTTAGAATTGTTTCAGTTAGGATACTTAAGTAAGGTTAGGGGTTACAGATTTATTAGATAGATGTCTCAAGTGCTGGTTAGGTTAAGGTCAGATTAGTTAAAGTAAGGATAGGTTAAGGTAAGGATGGTTTAGGTTAAGTTAAGATAGGTTAGGTTAAGTGGGTTAGAATGGTTTCAGTTAGGATCGGTAAGTAAGGTTTAGGGTTACAGATTTATTAGATAGATGTCTCAAGTGTTTGGTTAGATTAAGGGTTATGGAGGTTGAAGGTGTGTGTGTGTGTGTGTGTGTGTGTGTGTGTGTGTGTGTGTGTGTGTGTAACAGCGGTTCCACTGGATGCAGGTTGTGATCATGGTCACTCCTACAAAGTCCTGAAACTGACCGTGTCGCTGTGATAAGCTCAGTAAATTCCCTTCATCTCTCTGACATGGCTGCTTTTTACCATGTACAATATCCTCCGCTGCATTTATTAGGATGGGTTTACCACAGCCTCTATAAGTTAATAACCCCCCCACCCCCATCCACCCACCCCACCCCGCCCCTCGGAGGTATTCCATGAACTCCTTTGTCCGCTGAAAGAATTGCTTTAGGTAGAATAACCCAAGAGAAAGCTGACGATGCAGAATTTCCAATCAAAAGCTTTGAGCGCTGAGCGATCGGCTCGCTCAGATCTGTCGACCTTGCAGTGCGAGTGTCGCAGTCATGTTCTACTTTTCACTTTCACTTTGCAATCTCACGTCGGGAGTTCTCATAATTGCCTCCCACACTTTGCCTTTACCCCCCGAAAACCTTCAAAGAGGAAAGAGGAAAGAGCAAAGAGCGGATTTGGCCTTTACTGTTAAACCGGAGTGAAGTAGAGAGAACTGTTGGAAAAACAAATCAAAAGCAAAAAACTTGTTAATGCATTACCTTAATTGGCAGCACTGTTCATCGCCCACTACGCTCTGCAGAACTAGTAAATATAACAAAAAGGAACGAATAGCAAAAAGATAAATGTAAGAATCAGGCAGCTAATCCTTCATGTTTTTGTCTGGTGTCACAATTTGAAATCACTTAACAATCAAAGAGGCTCGATCTGTTATATCCGCTTTCCCCTGCAGATGAAAAGAAGCACTTTGTCAGCCTCTCGGAAATCTGTTATTAGCAGCGGAGAAAAAGAGGAAGCGTGCTATAAAAGGAAATGAAGGTAAAATGGCCGTCAAGTGGGCCCTGCTGGTTTTTAGCAGGTAATCATGCTTGAGGAGGAAGTCGAGTGGCACTGGGTCGATTGCCTGGCAAACTGCAACAGGAGAAAAAAACAAGGCAACAAATCCCTTCGGAGTTTATCCTTTCAGGTCCGGTGGGAAATCACACCGGCCTCTTTCTTAAATCCACCGGTTCCCCCTGTGAGCTCCCCGGATTCCACGTCAGAGGTGTGTTGTAGGTTTACTACTCTGAGATGAGATATGAGTTTGTTCCTCTCCTGAATCGGTGACACCTCTTCGATTTACAGCAGCTTGAAAAACTATCGCATCTTCTGACAGATAAAGAAAAGGCCCCTCGGAGCATTGAGACCTTCTGACGATGGGGCGTTCGCTGTCTGCTGCTGCCACAAGGATTTTTTATTTCACTTTTATTGGAGTGTTCAGAAACACGGACCCACTGTAAATGTCAAATAGCGATTCATTGTCTTTTCTATAAAAATCTGGCTTTTGGAGCTGCGGCGCGACCTCCACTGAAGGTCCTGCTGCTTCCACTGAAATGTGTCCTCCTCTCCAGGGGTGCATTGATGCAGGCAGCACACTCTGATTCATAATACAAGAGTCCATGGTTCAGCACCACCAAAATACACTTGGTGAAATTCAACTCTAAAAAATATATATTTGATATTCCTCCTTCACAGTTAAAGTGCAGAAGCAGCTTCACTCTGGAAAGAAGTGGTTTTTCAGAGCAAAATGCAAAGACCAGAGAGTCACAAATATCTACAACCACTCATTTCAGCAGCTTCACACTGTGTGCGAGTATTAAGGGCCAAAGAAAGTGCTGTGTGGTATTCACTGTAATTTGGACAAACAATACGTTTATAGTTTTAATAAACTGTGAATAAACCGGCGAGCAGGATTCTGTAGCAGACTGGGACTCGTCACCTTCAAGGGATCTGGAACAAGGATTCAAGATTCAAAAGATTCAATATTCAAAAATGTTATTGTCAAATGCACAACAATAACAATAAGCAGTTGCTGGCAATGAAATGCTTGAGTCACAGGCTCTGTTCTAGCAATGCTCAAGTGATGACAACCCCCAAAAAATACAATAGAAATAGTATAAAAAAGAATAAAATAGAATATACAAATTTAAAGTATAAAATAAAATATATATATATCTAAATATATATATTTAAAGACGAAGAGAGAGAGAAATAAAATAAAACAACTGATACCCAGTTCGGGGACGAGTCCATCTCCACTCAACTCTTCTCCAGCAGCTGGTCTTTACTGTTGATTTACTTCAGGTCACTTCTGCAGTTTCCAGAAAGAAAACTGCAACCAGCATCACCACAGGCACACAGAAACAGCCCCGTTCCCAGTTTGTGATGGTTGAGACGCCAGTGGAGAAGATTTGTTCTGGACGTTTTTTGTTGTTTTCTGGTGAAGAAGCATCTGAGTGAAAGTTTGTAATTCTGGGATCAACAGACAGAGAAACTTGTCTGTGGAGTGATTGTGGAAAACCATCCTGCAGCCAAACTAAAAGCATCTTAACCTCATTATTCCGCTGTTGGAACGATGCTCATTACGTCCACACATTTATCTTTTTCCAAAGCGAGCTTGGCTGCTGCTCACACACAGGATCCGTCAATACACAGCATCAGCCGGCGTTTAATTAGAGATGTCGCAACAAAAAAAACGAGTCCCGGATTATTTTAGCAAGGAACAAAGCAAAGCTGATGTAGTAGGATGTAATACACAACACAATAAACAAAATACTCGGTGGTGGTGCTCGACTGGAGCTGCCAAGTGCATTTCTCATTTGGCAAATGGGGTTTAATTATTGACCGGTGGAAATCCTCTCCTGCAGGCGAACAGCTCGGCCTTTTCCTCCAGTTTCCCTTCTCTCCATTATGCTGCTCTTATCTCGCCGCACCGAGGTGGCAGAGAAATTAAATTACTTATCTCCAACTTCATTAACTCTCTTATCTTTGCAGAGGCTCATATCAAACAGAACTTCTCTTAAACATCCTTTTTTACCCCCAAGCATTAGATATTCCGGCGAGGCACAAGAGAACGGGTGGGGGGTGGAGGGGGGGGGGGGGGTATGAGATGTGGGCTAATATGAGATAGAATTGAATTCCATTTCATTTGCCTGACATGTTGAACATGTCCCGGTTCTTTGAGGGCCGGGGATCAGCTGTGGCTGTATTCTGTGTCCTGTCTGGATTTGCTAAACGAGGACGTACATGTGATTAGCCGACTATTCATTGTTTTTGACAGACAGGAGCTGGTGTTTACTGGTAATTACCTTGTCAGACGACATCACTAAAAAGATGTGCCACCACCGAGACTCATCAATAAAGACAGACTGAAATGTGTACACGAAGCAGCGCACCGCACGTCGGTGTGTTATTATTCCCTCGTGGAAATCCAGAGAGTTGTCTGGCAAAAATCCTGCAACGCCCTCGGAATTAATTAAACTCAACGTGAACTTCTCTGTAGAGCAGATTTCAAGGGCAAATCAAACCTGGATTGATGAGTGCAATGTACAGTTTAAACACAGAGGTGTATAAGTGCAGGAAACTAAAATACTTCCACTTGGAAATTATGGATTTAATCATGAAAATAATGGAGAAAATGCAATGTTTATTATTTTTCACAGCAGGAGTGCCGTAAACAATAATTGTGCGTTACTTGATTTAATCAGTTTTTCTCATGTCACAGCAGCTTTGTTTTCATCAAAGTTTAATCAACTGTGACACATTTATGTCATAAAAACACAGAACTGAAAAACTGGTGCACGAAAATATGCATTCAATTAAAAACCATATAACTTTTACAATGTTAGATTTGACAAATAAATCATCCTTCTGTTACTAAACATACACAAATCAGTTCAGCTACATGCATTCATCCATTTTTTTTTTTTTTTTTTTTTAACAGCTAAATACAAATTACATTTCTATGCAGATGATGCAGATTATTTTCTGCACAACCAAGAGTTTTGTGCAGGTGATGACATCAGAGACGACTGCAATCAATGACATTGTTATGATGATGATGCAAAACTTTTAATCACTACCAAGAACTGCAGTTGTTATTGATTACAAGGGTCATTCAGCATTAATATAAAATAAGTTAACAATGTTCTAGTTAAGGACAAGTGCAATCAGCTGTAATACCCAATAACCCTGCTGTGGTATCAGTCTCATGTGTTTTTTGTTTACAAGCCATGGTTCATAAAGTTATAAGAATAAAATGATTAATATTTGTGACAATACATCCTCAATGAAATTATACTTCTGCAAAAGACAGGGTTGTGGGTTCATACAAAGCCCAAAACAAACTATTGTGTCGGCTGTCATTTTAAAGTAATTACTTTCCCTTCTTCTAAAATTAATTTTATTTTTGTCAGATGAGAAAAACTCACTCTATAAAAAAAAAAAAAAATCAGCTCCATAAAAGAAAGGTTCAGAGAGACCGTTTCTATGGAAACTGCCCAACGTGCATTATGGTAATTCAGTCGCTGTCCAGAGGGAAAAGAAAACTTCAAAAAAGTAAATGTCCTCTGAAATGAATACATGTGGCAGATCCATTTCAATTTAATTTGATTCAACAAAAACATTCTCATCTGAGCTGGAATCAGGGAGAAGGAGGAACAGAGGGACACAGACGATTTGGACGAGTTGTTATTTCTTCTGAATCTTCTGATCTCTCATCACGGCTTCACGTCCACGGACGACTTGTTGAGGCTGTTCTTCTCTGTTCCTCTCGCCTTCATCACATCTCGGGCCTCCACAGATGTTTGATTCAGTTCAGTCGCTGTTTCATTTTATTTATTTAGTTTTTCTCAGCGTGTCTGAAAACTTTCTCTGGAGATAAATGATCCGCGGGCTTCCTCACAACACGGAGACAGACGCCTCGCTGCAGGAAGAGTCTGAGTTTTTAAAAAACCCTGAGAACATCCGAATTGACAATGGACAAATTGTTATGTGTGAGCATGTTTTCCACTTTAAATTGTTGGTTTGTGCGTTTTATGAAATATGCATGAATGCTAAATGGACTGCATTAAAATGGACTGCATTCATACCCCACTTTTCAAGTGTGTCGACCAAAAAGCCCCTTGAGATGAACGTCTCACTCACGAGCTCGTGACTCAGCTCCAGCAGCAGTGTGTGGTTCAGTGTCTTATTCAAGGACACAAGGACACAAGGACACAAGGAGCCAGGAATCAAACCCGCAAACTTCTGAAACTCCTGGTGGCCGCTAGGGATGGGGGAAAAAATCGAATCGCGATTCTTGTTAATTATGTTTTTTTTTAAACATATATTTATTGGTTTATATGGGGGGGAGGAGTAACCTCACCCCAGAGCTTGTTGACCAGCTCTTGTTTTTGCACAACAATCTAAACATACCCAAGCACTAGCTTTGCATAGCCTACATGCAAACAACAGTGAGGCATAGCCTATTGTTTATTTCAAAGTCTATATTTAAAGTAAACTTTTATTCATTCTATTTAATTTACCTTTTATTTATTGTTTATAATAAGTAGCCTAAGTGGTAAACATTTCTTAATCCGTCAGTTTGTGTGCAGTTGACAGGGACTATACAATAATAGGGCACATTTTTATTTGAATTCTCTGTTGGCTGCCCGGCAGTCATTAAGTTAATGTTAATATTTGAAATAAAACTTGTAAAGCTCTAAGTCAATTAGACTGTGTTGTATTTGAAGGTATGATTCAACTGTTTTCCATGGTCCAGTATTTAAAATAAATAAACAACCAAAACAAATTATAATATCGAATCGCGATACTTACAGAATCGCAATACATATCGTATCGCCACCTGAGTATCGTGATAGTATCGTGTCGGGAGGTCCCTGATCGGTCCCTGAGCGGCCACCCGTCCCTGGTGGCCGCTCCACTTCCTGACACATATACCACAAGATAATGCATCAACATACTTTTCCAGTTTAGCTTTTATGGTAAGATTTTTGCCCTGTTTAAGCAAAGTCACCAGTTTATTCTCCAAACACACATCAAAACTGTGTTATTCTCTGTAAGAAATACAGTTGGAATCATGTGGAATCCATTACGCTCGTTATCAGACCATTCATCCATAAATATCAGAGCATAGAGTTTCCCCATTAACGTCTCAGTGTCCTCATCACATCAGCTATGCTTTCCTATAACTTTCTTCAACTTTGTAATGAGCCCGACAGACATAACAGCCAAACACAAGCATGAGTAAACACGTCCTCTTTACATTAATAGACAATCTCATCAATTTAAATGAAATCACATCACATTTCCTGCTAAATGTATTAGCTTATTAGCTTTGCCTAACGGGCAGCGTATTGCAACGCAGCATTAACCAGTAAATCAAGCAGCTCGCCTCCAAATGTGTTTCCTGCTTTTCCTTAATTGCTCTCATCTGCCTCTATATCACCTCTTTAACGTGCAGTGTGGTTTCCACTGGTTCGGTTTCAAATGGTTTTCCTCTACAAGCTGCCGGTGAAGCTCCTGGTGCAGCGACACCGGGGGACACGTGATTCAAAGGACGGGATTCAAAGGCTCCTCTGGTTTCAGACACATGCTCGAATATTCATGTTAGTGAATTCAGCGTGTGATCCCACTTCGTGACCTTCACATGTGTGAGGGTGAAGCGTCTGTGGAGCGGAGGAGAAAACGTCTGTGGCCCCGGAGTTGAGGCCGATGGCGGGTTTCAGTGTAAGGTTAACCGCGGATGATGAACTCGACTCGGTAAATCCCGAGCGCACAAATCTGTTTCCGACTGACCTTGCACATTAAATCCATGTGATTGTCAGTTCATATTTTTTCCAGAGAGCACAGTTTATTAAGTGCCTCCATTCTGGTTGAGTTGAATTATGCTAAAATAGCATTTTCTGCTGGCAACTTGATAGATGATTTAAATCTCCTCCACCGCTCACTCCAGCGCATTCTCCCCGAGATTTATTTTAATCAATTCAGATTTATTTAAATCAATTTCATGTTTATTTCTCTTGAGGTTCACTGTTTTGTTTGTCTAATAAATCCACTCCTACAGCCTCTTACATGAGCTCGCAGGATAGGATTAGCACTTGAAAGTAGGACTTACCGAGATCCTATCTATCTATGTATCTATCTATGTATTTATGTATCTATCTATCTATCTATCTATCTATCTATCTATCTATCTATCTATCTATCTATGTATTTATGTATGTATGTATCTATCTATCTATCTATCTATCTATCTATCTATCTACTGTATCTATCTACTGTATCTATCTATCTATCTATCTATCTATCTATCTATCTATCTATCTATCTATCTATGTATTTATCTATCTATCTATCTATCTATCTATCTATCTATCTATCTACTGTATCTATCTACTGTATCTATCTATCTATCTATCTATCTATCTATCTATCTATCTATCTATCTATCTATCTATCTATCTATCTATGTATTTATGTATCTATCTATCTATCTATCTATCTATCTATCTACTGTATCTATCTACTGTATCTATCTATCTATCTATCTATCTATCTATCTATCTATCTATCTATCTATCTATCTATCTATCTATCTATGTATTTATGTATCTATCTATCTATCTATCTATCTATATATCTATCTATCTATCTACTGTATCTATCTACTGTATCTATCTATCTATCTATCTATCTATCTATCTATCTATCTATCTATCTATCTATCTATCTATGTATTTATGTATCTATCTATCTATCTATCTATCTATCTATCTACTGTATCTATCTACTGTATCTATCTATCTATCTATCTATCTATCTATCTATCTATCTATCTATCTATCTATCTATCACCTACAGATAAGGTTTCTATTAAAGCATTTAGAGAAAAGAGAACAGATGCCTGTATAATATCCAATTAAATGCATAATTTAAATAAATTCAGCCAAAGAAAAAGCCAATTACTCTGTTTCCATCCTCGGCTGAAATGTGAACATTAACGTGCACATGTTTCATTAATTTAGAGATTCATTCTTTCACTGCTCAATATAAGTCCTCGTTATTTAACGTTATTTAAAAACATGTTTTCTATGTTATTATTACATTATCTTTGTAAAATGATTTGAGCAGGAGTTTTCACAGATTCTGTCTCTTTTCTATATTTCTGACTTCAACGTTTTAATCGTCTAATCCCACGTCATGATAAAATCTGCATGTTACTTCTGGACGTAGTGCCATTACAGAAGCAAAACAGTTAGTTAAAGTTCAGTTTCTCTCTTTGCCACAGCCTTTAGCCTTTGTCACTCACCTTTCACATGCACATAAAAACCTATATAACACATAGTACGGACACTTAGAGAGTTGTCCTGTTGATGGGAACAGCTGGAGCCGCTAATCCTCCAGTTGTGTGTGTGTCAGTGAAAAGATAAAGAAGAAGAAGAAGAAGAAGGAGATGCAAAAGATGAAACCTCTGATGGTGAACAAATGTAGAAATTGTGATAGAAAGAGAGAGAGAGAGAGAGAGAGAGAGAGAGAGAGAGAGAGAGCTCAATATGAAAATATGATATTCATTTCTTTAAGTTTCATGTTATTCCCTAAAGCCACTTTCACCTGCAACATTCCAGACTATTTTTTAAATTAAAGTGATATGTGTTGGTTTTCCTCTCTGGTCCATTTGAGCTGACGTGCACTTCACACACGCAGAATCAAACTCATTTAAACTTGACTTCTGATATGATGTGAACACGCCATCAGCTCACAGAGGACACACAGCACGCCGCTGCACACAGACAGCGCTGTAACTAAGCGGTCGTGCATTTCCATACAAATTGCATTTGTCTCTGCTCAGAAGCTGCAGAGTAATGAGCAGCTCTGGAGTGGAGACGATGAGGCGAGAGGAGCTCATCTCAGCGAACCTGAACACAGTCCTACTTCACGTCCCCTCTAATGCAAGACTCATTTGACCACCTGGAGAAGTTACCTGTGTGAATATGAGCAGCTGGGGACACTTGACCTGGATAACACGGCACCGGATTCCTCCAAATATTGTCCATTCCATGCAGAAGCTATTATGTTGACCCCTGGAAAACCTGTAAAACATGCAAAACACCTGCAGGGACAGAATTTGCATCCTAATTGACGAGGAGAGAAACTTACAGAGAAAGATAGATCTGAGCATCTGAAAAGCAATTTCTGTGACAGCATGTCAAACTTTTGGAAGGAACTAAATGAGTGATTCATAGGCGGATGTGATTTTGTTGTTGTGATGGTTCATTTCCCCAAATCTCTGCCTCACATTCATTCTAATTGTGGCCGAAGCTGTTTCACCTTCGCCTCCGTCAGGATGTTCAGACTCCGACTGTCTGTGGCAGCGAGACATTCCTCAGAGCCAGAGAGGCGGCAGATTCATCAGATGACACATGCAGAGCAAAAACACCTGCACACACACACACACACACACACAAACACACACACACACACTGCAAAGACAGCACTAACAAGGACTAGGGAAACATTAGCTTAACTACACATATTACAACAGTTAGGCCTTTAATGCAGTTATACAGAAAACAGTTTAATGCACCTGTATTATTTATATATAGAAATAAGCAGAAATATTGAGGCAGGAGAAGGTTTTTCTACGTTGACCAGTTTGGATGCAGCTTGTTTTGATGCACGATGGTTCCACAGATGTTTCAGCACCTTGAAAAGCTTTGTCTCAGGTCGATGTAAAAATAGTTTTACTCTGAGAGAACTGGCCTTGGAGGGGGCGCTACATGAGGCCAGGCTGAGGAAGAGACGTTCTTTCATTTACTCGTTTATATGTATCTCGTAAACATAATGTTAATTCTGCCACTTATGCCCTAATTTAAAGAAAAACAAATGTTTCCTGCGTCTGGAGCAAACAGATGTTTTTTATTCTCTTGAACCCAAACAGGTTTTGAGCAAAGTTATGAGTCAGATGTCGGCTGTTTGGATTCTGTGTCTTAAAAAAGAAACAAGTAGAATCAATAACGTACAACTTAAAAATCTAATTATTTATGTGAAATACAAATGAGTTGTTTTGGATAAAAACATCAGTTAAATGATATATCGTGTAATCTGTATTGTTTATTATGTAAAACGGCTAATGGCGCCTATTGTCATTCTTTGTCTATTAAAGCCTTTTGTCAGCCAATTTCTCATCAGCAAACAAATTTATCATATTAATGTCTTTCTTTTGAGTTTTAGTTAAGTGTTTTTGAAATTCAAAACCAGCTATTGAGCCGCTATCGTATCACAGTTTAATTAACAAGAACAAGACATAAGATGAAACGTGACCTATTTTAAATTACACAGAGTAATGTATTGTAATGTTGAACTGCATTAGTTTGGGCTTGTTGTTCCTGTGTGTGCACGTGATATCGTTCCCAGTCTGACCAGTAATTCATCTTCCAGACACTGTTCACCTTTCCTCACAGATTAATTAAAGATACCGCCCAGCTCACTCTCACATGTAGTCTCCGAAAATAAAGCTGCTCTCAAACATGCATAGGTCTCTGGGCCTTTAAGAAAATAACAAACAAGACAAAGCACAATAACACAAACTGGGGCCTGTGTGTTTTCACGTGGGTGTGAAACCGCCTGAGTTATTTATTTAACTCTTATGAAAGCTGCTCTCTCTCTTATTCCAGCGCCTAATTTGCGACCATATCACAGCTCAGTAAATTGAGTTTGTCCAACAGCAGCGCTTGTTTTCCGTCCTTGCAGGTTGACCTTTGACCCCAGTAGGTGGAACTGAATTATTGCTTTCTGTTTCTCTCGGCCCACGGTCTTCTGCCCGCGTGGTACAATTTGCAAAAAGCTCTCGTTCACCTTCCTCGAGGGTCAGGAAGTCGTTTTCCTCTCCCCGTGATCTGTTTCTCAAACTACGGTTAAAACAAACCGGCCACCGCTCCACACACGAACACAGTGTTTTACTAGTCATGTTTCCTGTTACACACTCTCTGGACTATACTTGACTCTACAGCACTGGCACAGTGTAGAGATAGGCCAGGCAATGTATTTATTTTACTACAGGGTCTCCAAAGTGTCTTATTATCGGCTGAAGTTGACCTGTTCTCCTCCAACATCTGTTAAAATTTGGCTGTTTATGCTTTCTGCTCATTGTGGACCACATTTCAGAGCCAACTTTAGCCAATTTGGTGCAGTGCTGGTTCTGTAGAGTAGCAGAAGATATGCATCCCAAGTCTTATACCTAAAATGAATCCACAGGGAATCATAGGCAAAAGAGATGGTATGTGGAAGGACTCATTTTCAACATAAATTATAACCTGACACTAATTTTTTTTTTTTAATTGAGACATATACTTTCATATAGAAGATGCATGTGTGTTTCCAACATAAATCTACGTTCTCCGAATTAATTTGCATTGAGGTTATACAGTGGTCTTTAATGTGAATTTATGCCTCTTAATTTGTGTGAGTGAAGGAGTACGTGAATAAATATATGTGATGAAACTAAACAAATTTAGGTACATTTACATTAACATGAAAATGTCTAAATAAATACACATAATAAGCCCATTCGTACACATTTTTACCATGATATAAAGTTCACATAATAAAAAAAACTTCTTTAGTGAAGCTGTATAATAATCTAAACATTACAGTTTGAATATTTACTGTCAATTAGCAGAAAATGGAATTATTGTTTTTTCTGAGCATGGACCTCTGACTATAAGTACAGTTGTTATACTTCAGTAAACTAAGACTGGGATGTACCAGCTATTCAAGTTCAGACTGCTGCATCAATTCTAAGTAACTAGTCAGATTCAAACTACTGATTATCTAAATAAAGTTGCCCAATTTCAACTCATGTGAAGTGAAATCTGTACATCAGCTGAAACCAAACAATATGTTCAATATAACTGTGAATTCTTTGTCAATGACTTTTTATATATTTATTATTATTATTATTATTATTTAATTAAATTGCTCCTGACTTTCAGTTGTAATAATTAGAGCAGCACTTTACATTCAACATTTCTCCATTTGACATATATCCTGTATTTAAGCAGGTAAAAGTCTCACTGAGATTCTAATCTCTGTTACAAGAGAGATCTGCCAAAGAAAACAGCTAAATCAATTAAATCAATACAAACAGACACATACAGGTCACACACATGCGTGCACAGCATACATACAATTTTCCAAACAGATTTCTATAATAACCGATAGGATGATCCACAGTGACTATAAGAAATACTTCCTGATCCTGTGACGTCACTTCCCCCAAAGTAACCAGCGCGGACAAATCCTTCAAGATTAGTCCAGGATGATTTTAAAGATGCAGGACTCGGACTCGGACCAAATTCTAACTCTCATAACTCTAAATAAATTGTTTAAACCCTAATGTGAATGGAAAGTCTTTTGTGAGGGCCTTTGGTTCAGTGTTTTTACAGTACATACCTCAAAACCTGTATAATTGTACAGCTCTCTATAAATGTTATGAGTCATTAATTCAGGTTCGGTTTATTTTGATCTTTTCCATTAAACTGACATATCCATATTTAATGAGGCCACAAAGAAGATGTCGTCTTAGCACAAAGGTCTCAACTTGTCTCTTTGATTATTGTGAGTCATTTTTTTTTTATTTCATTAATCTCGTCTCTGTGTGAAAGGAAAAATGTGTTTAATGGGCTGATGTGAGAAACCACGCCACCATCATTATAATTACCGTAAAACTCCAGGAAGTCAAAAGAGGGAACTCGCTTCTTATGTTGGGTCTCATCACTTTTTAAATATAGATATTTTGTTTATGAATGTCGCAATTAATAGGTTTCCCTCTTTAATATGTTCCGATAAACACAGTGTTTAAAGCGCAGGCACCTTTGGGATCTCTGAGCAGCTTCACTGAGCTGTAAGATTAATTCCAGTTGTGTTTCAGCAGCGCTCCTGAAGAAACACAACACGTAGAAACACAGCACGTAGAGTAATCACTTCATTTAATGGAATGCATCGTCTATTAGTTGTGTTTTATCCAGGAATGGATTTTTAAAAAGTGGGAATAGAACCATTTAACCAGTTGTATTCTTCACACACACACACACACACACACACACACACACACACACACACACACACACACACACACACACACACACACACACACACACACACACTGAATGGATTACAACACAATTTGGTGGAAGGAAGCCATATGGCTCAGGAAAGAACCCATTCAATATTTGGGGCTGATCCAGGAATTGTTTCCACTTTCTTTCTTTCTAGAGAGAGGATTTATTTCATTCATTTCACAGACAATCAAAGAAAATCACATGTTTACGTCCAAATGTCCAGATCCAGTGAATTTAGATTGTGGTTCCACGAGGGGACAGCTGGACTCTTGGCAAGGTTTCCACTGTTTGTCCGTTTGTTAGCAAGCAGGATTAAACTAAAACTACTGAACCGCCTTCCATGAAATTGTTTGGAGGGGAGTGGTTTGACCCAAAGAAGAACTCATTAACTTTTGGAGCTTATTCGATCACCGGAGCAGAACCAGGATTCCTTTTTTTTTTTCCACTTCCTTTATTATGGCCCTGGAGACAGGACATTAGGGGACATACATAACTTCTAGTTATTTAATGAGTTGTAGATTTAAAACCATGTTATTCATTATATAAGTGCTTATCCTTTGAGGGTTGCGAAAGTGCCAGAGCCAAATGGGAGAGAAGAGGGGACGGCTCTGGACCCGTCTTTCACATGGCGGACATAAAGAGATAAACAACCAGTAACACTCACATTCACACCGACAGTCCCCAGTTGCATAAACTGCATTGGACTGTGAAAGGAACCGGAGAAAACACGCATGGGAGAACGTGCAAACTCCACACAGAAGGATCCCAGACGTTCATGCTCTGACGCCATTTTGGTGATTTGAGGAGGTGCATGTGACCTCCTCTACATTTGGACCCCTATTTTAACAGAATGTCTGCAGAATCCGATGTGATCAAGCACAGAGGAAGATGTCAAATTGAACCTGAATGAATCATTTCCAGGCAAATAACGAGTGAGAAGAAAGTTGTCAAAGTTCCTTATGAAAAGCATTTGACAGAATCCGGTGTACGATGATTCCTCGGTCTATTCCAGACACAAGCACATGTATAATTTTCCAAAGAAGAGGAGAGAAACAGACAGGATGTTCTTACAGAGGAGGAACAATGCTTTTGAATAAAACCCCATCAGCTGTGGTGTCATTTCAGGGCACGTTATTTAAAGCTGCTCTGTGTGTGTAGTATCTGACTTTAGTGGCTCTGAGATAAGCTGCAGCTCTAACACATGTGACCTTTGAGGGTTTCGCTCAACAAAGGTCGTCTATCTCAGATCCGCTGTCATCGATTGGACGAGGCTGAATGAATGATTCCTCTTCCACACCTGAAAGTCCGAACTAAGGTTTAAGTTTTACTGGTTAGTTTTAGTTTGACATTGTACTGCGTCTATTTACTTCAAATTGTAACTTTTTTTCTGTGTGTTTGTAGAGAATAAGTAGTATGTCCGTTTTACTGGAGAAAATAAATCACCAAGTTCACTTAGTTAAAGGCAGGAGAGGTAATTTGTTTCTTATCGCATTTTCTCAAATCCTCCTCACGTCCCTGCAGCAAGAAATAAATAAACTTTATTCTGCAGCCCACTCTGCAGAATAAAGAGAAATTCACATCAGGAAACCTTCAGCGCTGGTTAGACACAGCAGAACAAATCCATCATGGAAGCCAGCGACACGGGAGGCCCGGACTCACGTTCATCTGTGTCGGGGGGGGGGGGGGGGGGGGGGCGAGGCGGGGCTCATTACAGAAATGTTATCTACGTGTGTTTTACTGAGCTCTATGTGGAGCGTTGAGTCTTCACACTACATGTGCTGAGTTTGATCATGTAGAAACAACCTGTGTGTGCATTGCATGTCCTGCAGGTGAGAGCTAATCAATGAATCGATGCAGGGGATTCACATTAAAACAAGCCTGGCGTGTAGTATCCTATATGTGAATCCCCACCCCCACCCCCCCTGTACTTTTAACTGCATTGCTTGTATTTTCCAATTTGGCCAGGAGTCTATTAGCGCTCAGTTTCAATTACCAGCCCTCTAATGGATGTTGACACTGAATCTACTCCACTTGCAGATCCAGGAAGCTCCTTCTCTCCTTCAGACGAGCAGGAGCGACTCGTCAGCAGCAGATGCTTCTGAGATTCAGGGTGACAGCGGCTGACCGGGCGGAGTCTGACGCACAGCTCGGGAAGAGAGAGAGCCGATGGTTCGAGGCGTGAAGGCGTGACAGGACTGGTAAAGACACATTCGGCACGGCAGGTTTTTTACACACGATGTAAACCAGTGACGCAGGGAACTCATGGGTTCAAATGGCCCAAAAAATCCTTTCTCACCACAGTCCCAGTCCCTACCTGCTTGATTTCCCATCTGAGAGGTGTCTACCTATTGGACTCAGACACAGATGGAGAAACCTGCCGTGTTCTAAGCAGAAGGCTGTTCTTAGAGAGGATACCTTCACTAAAGGTGAAGCTCTATGTCTCTAGAATTTGAGTAATCCTGATGAGTGGGAATAAAAACCTGACCTCTCTGGTGGAGATAGTAAAAACCACAAAAAGATGAAGATAAGACAGGTTCCTGAAAACCTCTGGACTCATCTGGACACTCACACTCTGGTAAACGCAGAACCCCCCCCCCCCCTCCATCTGGTTGCTCATAGGGTTGTGCACTTGTTGAACTTCATCCACCGGACTGTGACTTTCTCAACACAGCTAATTGAGTATACAGGACACAGACACAGTCGGGTGGATAATAGGAAAGTGTGGAGTTAGGCCGGCAGGGGCGAGTTCAGAGGTTAGACGGTAGCCAGCAGACAGACCGGTGAGCAGACGGGGAAAGAGGCCGGAGAGGTTAGGATACTGGTGGAAGGGAAGGGAACACTGGGAACACTGGGAACACTGGGAACATTCATCTTTGACGTGTCGTTGTCTGAACCCATGGAATCCAAAAACTACCAATACAAAACAAAGCAGTGCATTTGATCATTTTCTGCAATGCTGAATGTCGATGAATATTTTAAAAGTTATCGATTCCCTTCCAGTGATTTTAAAATCCAACCCTCCTGGTGTCGAGCCGAGCTGAGATGGAACCGCTTCAAACACGAATACATTAATGTCACAGAGCTCGATGGAGTCGGGTTGATTGACAAGTGATTTAATACCCCGGAGCAAAATAAGAATAAGGCTTCGATAAATGAGCTTGTTAGCTCGTGATGGAGAATCCAGCGGTTTTGTACGTGACATATTATCAACGGCAGTTAGAGACGAGCTCTTGATATCTCCAGCTCCTCAGCAGGGGGGGGGGGATATGACTGGAGATAACTACACCAACGTTATTTAATTATCACTTCTTTGTATTTATTTATATAATCTTCCTATTAACAATACAGATACAGTTCAACTTCCCATCACGGCACAAATCATTTTGAATAGTGTCTCCAAACTTTCCCGGTGACCCTCACTCGCCCTCATTATCACATATTATTCCGTGTGTGACAGACAGTAATGGTGTGAGTGACACAATCAGTGAATCTAAGTATTCAGGGAATCAAGTCAGCAGCATCACGAGCAAACTGTGGGGGGGGGGGGGGGGGGGGGGGGGGGGGGTACTCACCCAGCATAATGAAACCTCTCACCAGACGAGGGAGTGTCAACCATACTGGTGTTAAAATAAACTCCATTGACTGATTTGTGCAAATAATCAGATCATAAAGTAGAGTTAAAAAATTCAGGATCTCACAGTTTAATTTAAATACAAAGAAAAGGTGAAAACTAACTGAAATATCAAGGATTTCTTGAAAATAACCTGAGGGGGAATTTATTGTGTATTTATTCTCACATTCATCAAGCAAACAACAAGCAAAGAATAAAGACAAAATGTCAATAACCTACAATCTAAAACCAGTGGAAAATATCATTGCAGGTTCATAAATACCAATAAAACACAGAAAGAAAACAAGATGGTTGAACTGCGTAAATACTTATTTTTGATGTACAAAGTAATTTGGCCATGTTTTCTATATGTACATGTACATATCTGATATAACTTCACCCATGAGCAGGCAGAGGAAGATGCTCTCCAGTTGCATTAAGGCAAATTTCAGCATTATTATTATTATTTGTGCCAATTGCTGTGCCCCTTTAACTTTTAAACCCATGTTCCTTATCCTGTCTTAATAGCTTAATTCTTACTCTATAAGTCTAAAACGTCAATTAGCCTTTTGGAGATGTGAGGGCTTCAGGGAAAGGTCCTCATGTTCCAGAAAGTACCTCCTAAAGTAGCGACAAAGATAGACACACACACACACACACACTCTCTGTTCTTGTAAGACGATTCTTCACATCTTGGTGAAAAACGTCTCAACCTGTCACACACACTTGCTGAAGTTAGATTATAAAATGTGGATTTGAAGCTGTAATCTGCTTTAAATACAACGTGTCGAGCTGCAACGACAGAGCAGCAGAAAGAGCCGCTCTCTTCCTGTCAGGTCGAGTGAGAGCGAGAAAGGGAAATGGCCACAAAATGGTCCATTAAAGACATTTAGTACAGATGTGAGGGGGACACTGAGACACACTGTGTTATTACAGCTGGATTCGTGTCAAGGAATTGCTTTTCTTTTTCTTCAATATCATTTGGGGGGAAAAGTAATTCTTGGAAACAACTTATTGGCAGAACCTCATGGTTTGACCCAAAGAATGGATATAGGTGCCTGGTGGCTGGTTACAGTATAGGTCACACTCTGCCTCCTCCATGTTAGTGGATGAGGGCATTGACCAAACTAAAACCACCATAGTTTCTGTGATTCTAGGCAGTTTGTGTAAATTCAACTGTTTCTCTTGTACGATTGGTTTAAACTAGATATATGTTGATGAAGTGATTGACAGCTGTGACAGTTGTTGGTTGCAGTTGGTTGAACACTTGTGTAACTCTTAACGTGAAGGAACAACAGGATGGAGGCGGGTCACTTTCTTCATCTACAACACAAACACACACTTCCTGCTTCTCGCTCTCATGTGACTGAACGACCCAATCAGAAGCCAGAAAGGCCTCGGACGAAGGGGAAAGGTGAGAGAACGTCAGAGGCAGATTCAACACAACATTACTCCTGTTCTTATGAAATATTAAAATATGTAAATAATGAATGTGTTAACATAAATATGTAAATAACTTAACTGTGAACATCATAAACACAGTTTTAGGTAATTAAAATAAACACATGCAGTCTATGGTTCGACCAAAGTCCAACACATTCACCGAGAGACGTTGAATCTATTCAAAGGAGCAGAAAGGAATCGTCAAATATGTGTAATTTGCTAAACAACTGCATTCTAATAAACATAAACTACCGTATTACAGGCAGTTAATTGTATGCTCATGCAGAAAATATACAGGAAAAATGATTGTCATCTCTTGACACCACAACATAAGTGTTGTTTTCTCATATAACACAAACATCGAGATCCCGCTGATTCAAACTGTCGACCAATTAGGATTCAGTCTCAGCTTTCAATTATCATGTTTAATCCCATTTTCATAGCATCAAATATCTAATTAAAACCACATTTACCAGACAATGATCCGTCCTGTTTTCCACCTGGATGACATTTACCGAAACAACAGCTTCTACCGACTCTCCTGTCGACCGTTGAACCTCTATGGCGACGATTTGTTATTATGAATCACACACGATCACCCCCAGTAAATCCCAGGTCAACTCAATCACGATGACTGACAGAGCGCCGAGCTACCGAACAATCGATAACCCTGTTAAACGTGGGAAGTGGCGCGGTGTGGAACCTATCAGAGGATTTCACGTAAGGTTAGATGTTCACATCCTAGAGAACGTCAGCCGTGCACGTCGTGTGTTTCTGCTCTGTTCACTCGAGGCCACAGGGTTTCTGATGTCTGCCTGGAATCCTGCGTGTATATCTCTTGTGTTTCCTGGCAGTCACACTCCTAACACCCCCCCCCCCCCCCCTCACCCCCTCACCCCCTATGCCTCTGCAGCAATGATACGCGGTGCAATGCAAATACTGTACTCCAGGCAATTTCCTATTAACATATTCCAGCTCGTCTTGTGGGTTTTACAGTGGCGTTCCTCGTTTGCTCATTTCCATTTCGTGTTCCTTGGCTGCGTTGCTCTCCCCCCCCCCCGAGGTCGAGCACCCTGCACGCCCACATCGTTTCCCATCGCCCTATCACGCGCTGAGACAGATGTGGTTGTCATGTAGCGCGGTGGAGAATCATGGCTTCTGTCCTGTGGGGACTAACACCGATCAGATTAGTGATCACCGGAGCTGTTCCCTGGCTGTCGGATGTCGTGCGTTTATTATTATTATTGATTGACCTATTGCAGTCGGATCCAAGCAAATGAATGGTGAGCGAATTCCTGGCAAGTGGAGGTGTTTCATGCAAGAGTGACTCCAGTTCTGTGACATTGGAACAACCGTCTAATCCTTTAAAGACTCGTTTAGGTTCACTGCAAATACAGAAACAGAAACAGACGAGGCCTTCTGTTCTTAATTTGGGGTAATTTTGTTTGTGAATGTGCACGTCTTAGGAGAGCTCACAGATATGGTCAAAACAGACAAGGGTTAGGGTGTAGCTCATAGTTCAAGCCACATGACCATAGACCGAGAAGAAATGTCCTAGATGGTGGAATGTGCAATTTAAGAAAAGAAACTGCACAGATGTGACGATACTTAGCCCGGATCTGCCACTTCCTAGAGATTTATATTATTGTTGTCAGAAACCCTCGACTCTGTGCTGCCCTCTAGTGGGTGTATTACTTGACAACTATGTCAACTTAAGATGCATCAACGTAAGATCGAGATGCATCAACTTTTGTACATAAAGTCAGAATAAAGAAACCTTAATGGTCTCATCCTGTTGGGATTCTGGACTTTATAGCTCTGGTTTTGTGAGTATCGTGATGTGTGCATGTGTGTTGTCCTCTTTGTTGCTGCTCTACATCCTCAATCTTGCAGTAAATTAAGAGCAGCTCGACCACAACTTCTCATCTTGGCAGATCACCGTGCTCGATGACAAAGTGATAAAAAGAATTTGCCCAATTCTGAGAATTAGTATAGTTTTCCCTTTGTGGATTTTGTCTCTATGCCGGCCTTTGCTCAGGTTCACCAGTCTCCACTGTCCCCTCCACACGTTGCTTCAACACAAACCACCAAAATACCTGTACACTATCCCCCGAAACTGTATAGGAAAAAGAGCTTCAGCAATTCTGAGCATAACGAGTGGATACCTGAAATCCAGCTACTAAGAGAAGGCTCCATATAACACATAACACAAAGCTAAAGTGAGAGTGTGGAAAGTTTCAGCAAGTGAAGGCTGGTTTAATGATCGATGCTATCACGTTGCATTAATGTAAATTCAACCATTATTTTCTCAGAACGCTTCTCAAAGAGCTGCCAGCTTTCTGGACGAGCAAATTCAATTTAACTGTTTAAATTGCCCCTCTGGGATAATAAAGATATCCTTAATATATTCAGTCGTGGTTTTTTTTTATTTTCCTCTATTTGGATTTCCACTATATGATGAGAGAGGAACAAACTGCAAATATTCTTCCTTATCCGGCTCTTTTTTTATTATTATTCTAAAACCTCAGTCAGCTTTTAAAAGGAGAGGACTCAAGAAGTGTCCTCTTAATGTCCCCACAAAGAGAGACATGCAGCAGGGTGCACACACACACACACACACACACACACACACACACACACACAGTAACACACACGCACACATACTCTCTTCTTGTAAGAGGCTCCTTCACGTCTTTCAGATTTCTCCAGTAAGTGAAAAGAGGCTCAACCTGTCACACGCACTCACAGAAGTATTATTTTTAAATGTGGACTTGAAGCTGTAAATCTACTTTTAATTATACGTGTCGAGCTGTAATGACGGAGCGACACAAAGTGCTGCTCTACTCCCGTCAGGTCGTGAAGGAGCGTCAGCAAAGTGACGACAAAAGGTTCAATTAAAGGCTTTTAATCCAAATGTGGGGAGATTTCTGACCTTTAGCATATTGCCTGACTACATCGCTCTATTTAGCTGATCATTGCAAAATGTCTGTTGTTTGCACGACTGTCCTCTTTGCATAGAACTCCTTTTCATCGTGTCTCCTGCTTTTCATTTTGTAACTCCTAAACGATTAACTGAACTGTGTGTCGGTGAAAGTTGGTGACTCTGTCAATCAGAGACGAATCAAAAGCCAGATTTGATTTGATTTTTTTTTTTTAAAGAACCCGAGGAAACACGTCAGGAGAGCAAAATGGCTTCAGACTTAACGAAGGTATTTTTAGATTAAGCAGAGGGAGAAAAATGAACGGGGGAAATGACTAAGGGCTGTCAACAAAGGAGGCTTAGTGGCTCCACATGCTGCAGTGGAGGAGGAGGAGGAAGAGGAGGAGGAGGAGGGGAGCAGGTAACCTCTCCAGATGGATTCAAAGCTGAACTAGTCCAACGTTGGCAGCCACATAATACAAACCTAAAATTAGGCAAAAGCCAAACCTCTGAGGGACGTCAGCTCTCCTGCAGCAGCTCAGCAGTAAACCTCTCCTGTTTCAGCTGGAATCACAAAGTGTTCTGCACTGCTTTCGCGTTTTCATTTTTAGATTCTTTCTAAATCCAAGTGTCGTGACGCTGATGCATTTTCTGTTCTTGCTCAGTTCAGTGTAAAATAGTCCAACATAAAAAACTTTAAAATATATATATATACCAAGCTTGAGGGAGCCTAAAGTAGAATAAAATAGACCTGGTTATAAATGTTTCATGCAGCTCATACAAGCTGCATGAGCTGTGGCCGGTGCATTATCAACCTGCACTGTATCACAACACTGACCTGAAAGTTTGCCTCGTGTGAAAGATTAATGCAAAAGCGCAAAACATGTCAGTCATGCCCCGAGAATATACCCAGACCCGAACATATTTCAGTTCTGTATTTAAGATATGTTTTTAATCTAAAGTTATATGTTTGAGGGGGAAACCTTCACGTGTTAGAGACGCAGCGTTTATTATCTGTCGGCTTGATGTTGAGCTTCACATGATAAAAGAAAATAGGAAAGGACAAAAGTGCGAATACATGTGGATGAAACCTGGTTAAATATTCCTTTGCAGTCTGAGAACCATCAAAGTTTTGAATATGAACACGCTGCAGAGAAACCCCTGCAGAGAGGATGTCTTCCACCGGCTCTCTGGAACATTGTTTTGAAATCTGTATCTGAAGAAATAAATAAAAAGAAACAAATACGACTTCAAGATATAAAAATGCAAAAAATAATCATTTTATTTTTCCCGACACGATGATTAATGTTTCATGACACAACTTGTTTAAAATGCTGGAGATAGAAAGCACAGCAGGAGCTCCCCCACCCCCCAACCCCCAGCCCCCACCCCTCCGCTATAACTTTGAGTAAGAAAGCAATGAATCATCCAAATGCAGTTACCCTGATAAATTGTGTTGATTTAAACAGGAGACAGAGAAACTAAAGAAGAGTCCCGTGAAAGCACACGAGACAGAGACGTGTTCAGAGATCCACACTGAGCAGCAGACGCTCCGGGGGAACAGTTCCCAAATAACTGGTGGTAGAATAAAAGGTTTTGTTTGATAAATAAAGAGGAATTTACACAAAGGAAATATAATAATATTAATAATAGCTTTATTTGTATAGCACTTATGTAAACAAGGGTAGAACGTCAACAAAGTCCAATAAAAGTTATATTTCAGTTCGATTTTAAGAGCTAAATTATAACATACTAAAATTAATGTCAACATTCCTGCTTCTAAAAGGGACCTAAGATAAGATTTTAAATTGGAATATCTTTAATTTTGTTTTATTTCACCAAGCTCCAATCCTGCTACCAAACAAACAAACAAACAAACAAAAGTTCAAACGTTTTATTTACTTGTTTGGTTTCTGTAAAAATGTGGTGAAAGACCATGATTGACAGGTGATATTGACTCATGATTGGTCGAGGGGGTGTAACGGCAGGACCACGATTACCAGAACTCCACAACCCGATCACTACGGTGTCGTCCATCTTTATGACGTCTGTGGTTGTGTCAGCACAATGTAAAAATGTAAAAGTAATCTATTCAAAGCTGATTCTTTATTTCTCAAAGACTGAAAATAATCTAAAACATTTTCTAAAATCACAATAAGAGGTTTTCCTTTTTGTACAACTATTACAACTAAATGCACAGTCAATACAATCCTTATTAAATGTTAAATATAAAATCAAACTGAGAGTTTCTTTGAACCCAGTCCGTGTCTTTCCCACTTCACGTCCCCGGACTGGAGCTTCACGTCGGACCAGTGAGTGTTTAAAGTTCTTTAGAGTTGTGGAATGTGAGATGAAAAAATAACCTTGAGAAAGTTGCTGAGCAAGACGTCTGGTTGTCTACTGTAAAAGTTTTGAAAGTTCATAAAAATGTCTTCGCTCACATTTTTTAAAAGTCCTCTCGCGTCTTCTGACAAATGAAAACTCAAACACGAGGAGAAAACATGTGAATCGGATGTTTTGACACTTTCCACCGAAAATGAAACTGTGTTTTTCTCCTCTTCTTGAAATAAAAGGCGTTCAAGGTGACACTTTGTTTTCAGCGTGTGGAGATTACTCTGTGTGTTCTCCTCGAATCAGTATGTGTGTGTGTGTGTGTGTGTGTGTGTGTGTGTGTGTGTGTCTGCGGATGTTTTCTTCCATATTATTGTGTCATCATAACCCCGGAACATCCTTTTACAAGGACTTACTCGTGAACCCTCGTTTGTGACTCATCAAAAACCCTCTAACCTGCCGGTAACCTTCTTTTAATCAAGCAAAGAGGACAGAGGCAGCCGAGGGATTCCAGGAACACGTCCAGATCTGCCAGGCTGGTGTGTGAGGGCGTGGAGGAACATCTGGCGGAGCTGCTGTGAGCTGAGCAGCAGAATGTGCAGAGCTTCTTCACTGCACAGAAACAAAGAGTAGGAGACGTGATGCTCCTGCTGCAGATAAATCTTCCTCTGTATTCGTTTGTCTGTTTGTTATTTAGCAGGATCACACAAAACCTACAGGACCGATCTGGATCCGGATGAACCTGGATCCAGTGTTACAGCTTTTCAATTTCACTAATATGCTAAAATGCATTTCATTTATCTCATATCTCTTTTTATTCCGCCCCCACACCTCAAGGATGTGTTCAATTAACACATTATATTATATTACATTATACTGCATTACATTGCATATTGCAATCTGACACTGTTCACTCTCTCTTGCATCTTGCATTTCACTTTTTACTTCACCTTTTATGTATTATATATATTTTATTTAGATATGTTTATGACTAAATAAATGTTACTTTGTATAAAAATTTGAAAAAGGGAGTAAATAAGAAGTAAATAGTGAGTAAATATATATTGTTTCTTTTTATTGCTTTTCGTATGTGTGTTGTATTTATTGTGTTTTACGTTTTTATTTTTCTATGTTCATTGTATGCACCAATAACCAGATCACATTCCTGGTAGGTGTAAACATACTTGGCAATAAATACTTTCTGATTCTGATTCTGAAAAGATGTAAATGTTCACAATTATCTTTCTGTTACATTCCGTTGATTCTTGCGATGTTTGACTCTCGTAAATAAAAGACAGATTCTAAATTTTTTGTTTTTCTAATTTAACTTCATCTACATGTGTTTTTAAACAGCTTCAATCTTTATTTCATCATCATTATCCGCTGGCGAAGGATCAGCTGTTTGTGCACAGTTTGATTCCTCGTGCTGCTCACGGCCTCTGAGGAACTGATCCCCACTTATAAACTTTATGACATGTTAACAACCTGCTTGTTTATTGAAGGACAACTCCAGTAAAGTCCTTATTAGAGCTGGTGAGGTGCTGAAAGACTCGACGTTCAGTTATTCCTCCGAGTCACACGCTATTTATTTATTATAACTTCCACTTGGCTTCTTTATGAGAAGGAGCTGAATACTCCTTTACATCAATGAAACAATCAGAAAATACTTGGACCAACTGAAAAGCAATCAGCCGGTGAGTCTCACCTGCACTGATCAATATGAAATATAATGAGCAGAGAGCCGCCATTCTGTTGGTAATTGGATTTTCAGTGGAGGTGAAATTAATAAAGATATTCCTATCAAAGCTAGGTGTGTGTATAGAATGAGCCTGTGTGTGTGTGTGTGTGTGTGTGTACAAAGAGCCATACACAATGAATAATTTCATAATGCCCCTTTCACTGTCTTGGTATGTGATATCTTAAGTGGTGAAGGAAAATTACATTTCACGTTGGGGATCGTTATATCACGCCGCCGAGCCGATTGCATTTGAAAGTCATCCGGGTGTGTTTATGGCTGCAGGATGATGTCATCGGGCCGGGATGTGGAGAACAAGTCATTTAACAAACCTGCTTTGTTCAAACAACTCACCCCTCAGCAATCTGATCTCTGTGTAAAGTGATGAAAGGTTGAGTGTGTGGATATCGGAAAGAAATCGGTTTTCGTGAATATCACAGCTTAATAAAGTTAAAGAGCCGCTCTGGATTTGACTGAAGCCACAGCTCAGTTAAACGAGGAGAATCTGAAAAGACCCGGTTTAAAGAAGAGGCTGGATTTCTGTGACTTAAATCTTATCTTTGGTTCCATCTGCAACATGTAGCAATACAGAGAATCATGAACCATCATGTGGCCAAAAGTGTGTGGATACTTCGTTCTAAAAAACAAGTCTTAAAATCTCCAGTTTCCTGAGGAGGCTGATTTCTGCTGCAGAGGATTTTCTCCCATTGAGCCACAGGAGCAGTATGAAGGTTGGTCCCTGAGCGATAAGGCTCAACGTCAGCGTTCCACTGTATCCCTTCAGTGTGTGTGTGTGGGGGGGGGGCTCAGAGCTCCATGCAGTCAAGCTCCTCCACAGCAGAAACCACTCATTCATTGACCTCATTGACTTAACATGGAAAGCAGATTGAGGGTAAGTGCTGTGTTTCACGTTGGAGCCTCTGTATCTGTTGTTCTTTGGTTCTATCTTCCTAAGCAGTTTTTTTAAAATGCTCTTAATTCTACAGATAACACGTGACTTCAGTTTGACAAATATACACTTTGGTAACGTGGATATTTGAGATACTGTTTTGTCCCATCGCTAAAATGCAAGCTTTCATTCAATAAACCTATTTATATTAAAGTATCTGTAATATTAGTCTCCGACAACATCTCTAAATTGTGTTAAACTTTAAATTCCATGGACATCACAAGTATCTTCTGAGTTCCGGTCATTGAAGGTGAGCAGGAATATTTTTGGATCGTGATGTTGTGTGAGTGTCACATGATTTTCTTCAATTCAAAAATGTGCGTACACAACCTTACACCATCCCTCATTTTCTTATTGGGTTAAATAAGGGTCAATACATTAAACTGTCTATTATCATTATATCATAAAAACAGCAGCGTTATGAAAATTACATGATGAAGATGGATGACTAAATAAAATATCGGAGCTATTGATGATAGTGATAATGATTCACGGGATAACATGCATGTTTCAAACAGGCCCGACACCAACCTTATGAATATCAGTAAACCGTGCTTTAACGCAAACAAATAAAATCTCCATAAATGAACGTTGTGTAATCCACAGATGTTTCAGCTTCATTTTGTCTGTCCTAGAAAATCAATCATAAAAGCCTGAGAGAAAAAAAAAAAGTCTTCTTCCCGTCTGTTATTGTCCCTGTGGTGGGTTTTTTTTTTTAACAGATGAAAGAACGGAAATTATGGGAATGATAGACGTGACGTAAATGGATAAAATGGAGAATAAACATCTTTGTCCTGCTGTGATTTACACAGCTGCTCCAACAATCACGATTCTGAGGATCGGAAGAGATTCAGGGTTTATTCTCCATCTAAGGAAAAATAATAAAATCTGTATTTAAATCTATGTTCTCAAACTGGAGCAGTAATAACTTAACAAATTCCCAATACTCCCACAATGTGATCAAATGATGTCCATGGCCTGTTAACCTTCCTCATTCTGTGTGTGCTGCCCACTCAGATCCTCACGTCCCTTCAAAAGTCACCATCACTTTGAAATGATTACAGATTAATGTCCACAGATCAAACTGTCCCACATTCATATATTAAACGGGTTTCAATGGTCAATTAACTAAATTGCAAAAACCCTCATTTCCCTCTCGTGACCCTGGGGTCATCGAGATGTGCAGATAGTTCTTCTCCTGGGATTTTCTTCTCCTGTCCAGTGCAATGGAAATGAACTCACACATACACCACATCCATAGATCATGGATTTTCGGAGGCACATGTTATCTTATTTAAACACAAACTATTTATTGATTTAATTAGATTTTTTAAAAATGTTTTGTCATATTATCACTGCTAAAAAAAGGTTTTCATCCCTGTTTTCTTTTCTATTTTCATTTTCAGGCAGTTTCTCCAGTCAGGAAAAGTTGAAATATGCAAAAACTAAAGAACAGATTCACATAAATCTTGCAGATATGGGTCAAGAAAGATCCAATCAAATCCGGCTAAATGTGTTCTGTGTCTTTTAATGTCCACACAGACCGTTTACCTGCAGAAAACCAAAGTCTGCTCAAACGTGATTGGTCAAACAGAAGATAAAAAGTGTTTGATCTGTTCTCCTATTGGCTCGGCTGCAGATTCGATCACGTCTGTCCTCTGTAAATATCTGTACGAGTAGAAGAGAAGGTATTTTTGTGTGTGTGTGCGGTTTTTGTTGTGCGACCTTTTAAAAAACGATCACTCGACCCCGTGTGTTTGAAACATCCCATCCCACCGTCTCAGCACACACTCGCCTGTGGAAACTCTTATTTGAGGAATAGTAGGAATGATGTATGGCTATCTCCTAAAACCACCATAGCTATTCCCTCATGGCACATTAACTCATTTTTATGGATTTTTCCTCCAACACCACCGGCTTCCTTGCTTTCCCCTTACACTTCTTGATATTAGCTCTGTGGCCGGCTGTAATTTATTAACCCAAATCTTTGAGGACACAGGTGGCCGCAGATCGGCTCCGGCAGCTCCAGGGTGTATCCTCGCTGCCGGGCATGTAGCTGGGCTTATCTGTGCTACTCCCCCCCCCCCGTGATGCATTAAGGTGCAGAGACTAAACAGTAACAGGTCGAATATCATCCGGCTGCTGGGAGCACCGGTTGCTTTTCTAATCTAAAATCCTCCCCTCGGTGAAACCACTTAGAAGTAATTCCTGTTCCTCTGCACAGAGCACATTGCCCATTTGATGTATTGCTTTGTTTCTCCGGGGAAAGGTAATACATTGATTTTGTTTTGTTTACTCTCTTTTGTTGATTCCGGCGGCTTCGAAGAATCGGCTTCACTTTCAGGTCGACTTTATCAATTGACCCTGAGAACTAACCGTGTTATATTGTGATGGGATGTTTTCTAAGCAGTGCTGACACGCTGAAAATGTTCTATTTCTGTTTGTTCCAAGTTTAAAAACAATTTGAATCAGGAGACTTGTACAGAAACCAATGAGACTGACTAAATTAACATGAAATGTGATTTATTGTGGAACAGGAGGAATAGACGTGTCAGATATGGAGGAGCCTGGAGGCTGGTGGAAGGGAGCAGGAAGCTGGAGGCTGGGGTGGAGGTGGGTTCGGGTATTTTTTAAAGTTTGACAATCTGCAAGTGATTGGTTCAAAGCGAGTGTGTCAGGTTGTGATTGGATGAAAAGAAGCAATGAGCTGGTGGAGACTATACTTTAAAGTCTGTTAATGGGATGGAAACATGACAACCTAATTCCCTCTGCTTTGTTTTGGCCGTCTAGACGCTGCCGCTGCACAGTTGACACGTAAACAGCCATAAACACATTTTTTCTTAACATCTATTTTATCAAGATCTAGCAACACAACGAGTTTTCTAATACATTTTGGTTTTCAGCGTGTTTGTGAGAGTCGAACATGAAAAGAAAAACAAAAACAAACTCCACAGTAGAAGGAGTTTGTGTTTTTATTTATTTTTTATCAAAGTAACTTCTGTGTAAATTGCTCGATTGCCACAATTTGTAAAAAGACAGTGTTCTTCCCCTGAGCTTCATTTCCCTGTTCATTCTCTGAGCCTCTTCTGCCTCGTCCTCCAGGGAAACGTATTTCCTCTAAGAGTAATTTCCTCTCTGCCAACGCTTCTATTTTGTTTAACCCAAAAAAAACTCTCTAAAAAGTTTTCTTCAGCAAATCATACCCGGTTGCAAAGAAAGTTCCAGCTTCCTGTTTACCCTCACCTGTCTCCCCGTGCAAGTGTTGCATCACATACCTGGAACCCTTCCTCCAGCTCCACCTCAGCCTCTGTGTGATGGTTTCCCTTCGCAGCCGACAGCCGTGGTGGTGGCTCAGTGGTTTCATTTTGGTTTCACGATGCTCTTGTAATCCCCGGGGGAGAAACTCTCTCTCCGGGATCCAGCGCTTCCTGTCAGGGACACTTCAGCCGGGCGAATGTTTGCTGTCACAGGGATTATTCTTCCGAGACCTTGACGTTGAAGGACAAACACTCGCGCTCCTTTCATCCGAATGCAATTTGGTTTGTGTCTCATCTCCGCCTGCGTGTTGTTGTCACAGATGTGTTGCCGTCCATACAAAGTATTACAGGCTTATGGGAAAAAAGACACACACATTGACACCACTGATTATCTCAGTGGTTTTAATGGTTTTATTCCTCCAGCTCATATTTAAAATCAGGCTTTTACAACAAGGCTGTTCAAACAGAATCGTTCCCAAACTGTTCCCAAGTTGTGAAAGAAGAGTTTCCGTCTCCCTCTGCAGTTTTTAAACTGGTAAACTTTCTCCTTCCAAACAGAAAAACAACTGAATCTAGGCCAAAAGTGACGTACGCATCTCAGGACCAAACCTTTTTATAGAGCCGCGTTTGCTCTTCTCCAAAATAGGAATTAATTGCTTCTGTCATGAAACATTTATAATGTTCCGGAAAAATCTCAAGATGGCCACCCGGTGCTCTTTTGTTTACCCGAGTGGGAACGCTGTTGTGTTCGTCTCGGTTATTTTTTTTGCAACACTTTCCTATTTTTGGTGCACTGCTGCAAACCGTTTCATATTCTCAGTGTAAATCTTGTGGGTTATTGAAAACTTTATGTCCCAGTGCTTCCATACTCTCTCTCTCTCTCTCTCTCTCTCTCTCTCTCTCTCTCCTTTCTATCGGATCATGTTTGTTGTTTTCAGATTTGCGCATGGTGATGACGATTACTTACAAAACTCGTTGTACAAAAACCTTTTACATTTTTGACGTTTTAGGTTAAACTCTAACTTTAGTTTGTTAATTCAGTTACACACAATCACCACAACACAAAAAAAACACCATGCAATCACTAAGCAAAGATGCTTAAATATTCAGCTGCTGATTATTTGTTCATTTCTCATTATGCACAATAAGTCCACCGAATAATGTTTTTTAATATATATTTTAATAAATATTTAATATATGTAAATAGGTCCTTTAATGGTGAATAATGAATAAATTGGAATTCATTTGTATGTTCTATTATAAATTTGTATATTGTTGTTAATGTTTTTAATCTTTTAGACCATTTTCAGATTGTGATTTCATCGATCCTGAACCTTTACCAATGTTTTATAGAAAAAAAGACATTATGGCGTTTTACACGCAGAGAACAACAGGCATTTTCATTTTTAAAAGAAGGTAATCCCACTTCCTTAAAATCTGATTCCAATTCACAGACTTACATGAGCAGAGAGGAGCTGGAAAGAATAACAATGATTAATAAGACAAATAGTGGAGCACATAAAGTATCATAAACACATATAAGGAAGATAAAAAGGGTTAATAGATTATCACATTCAGGTTGTTGTACCTAGGTACCAGTAAAACTCTCGGGGGGGTAAAACTCAAAGTACTTAGAAGTTGAAAATAACGTTTGAAGAGGAAACAAATGATAGTTTGACATTTATCTCAGGCTTAAATATGCAATATACATAATGTGGCTGCACACAAAACTCCCCCCCCCCCCCCCCCCCCCCCCCCCCGGCTGCAGCCCTCAAAACAATAAAGCTAATGGACATATGGAATTCTTATATATTTATAAATTACATGTTACAGACATTTTTCATTTTACTGTACAAGCCACTGGAGCATTTAAGCAGCAGTTAATTAAAGTGTGAATAGAACAATGTGCCATTCAGTAGAGTGCATATCTGCACCAAGGACAAGCCATCCTACACATCACTGTCTGGTTCTTATAGAAATATCAGTAGTCTGATAACTTGTATTATATATTTGTAATAAACCATCATTCGAAACAGTGGGATATAAGGATTTTGGCATTTGTTGTGATGCTAAGGAAAGAGAAAAATATCTGCACCAAAATGAAATGTGCTTCTCCGACGTGTGATGAAAATCAGCTCAGCAGTTTTTCACCCAATCGTCGTTCTTTCATAAATTCTCTTAATGATCCTCGTGCGGATGAATCCTCTCCAGCAGGTGACACGTCTGAAGCCGGAGACAAACCCACAAACGTGTGTCTCTTTCAGGTTAACGCACAAATCTCCACTCGGTGCCGTGTCTGCTGCTCGACAGCCGATAAATAAAAGCGTCTTCTCTGCTGCCGTACTGTTCCAATATGACGTCTGACTGATGGGCCGCACCACACCGGCTGTGTCAAGTCCCCGGTGATCTATGCCGTGCTTTGTTGGAATCTAATTTGTCGCTGTTGTTGTGCGAGTTTGTTTTCAGGAGAGTTATTGACGAGGCGGAGGCAACACAACCTGCGAAAACACATTTTCAGATTGCACTGTGGCGCATTCACCGCTTTTAAATCAGTGTAAAGACCAAATGAAACAGTCAGAATGGTCAATAATGATCCTGCTGTGTTTAAAAGTACATCACAAATGGAGATCGGTGTTTGATTGATGGTTATTTTCTCTGTCTTTTTCCCACGTTTTCTCCAAACATAATCTGTTTTCAGTATTTGTCATTCCACCGTGCTGCTCTCAGATACACACTCACAACCCTCCGCCCCCCCCCCCCCCCCCCCCCCCCCGCCCACACAACACGAGCTCCCGCAGAGAAACCTAAAAAAAGCGTTTAAGGGTAAGAACCTGAATGTGTATTTGCACGACATCATTCAGACTTGATTTACAGGAGGAATAGAAATATATTCAAACTGAGACATTTAAGACAATAAGAATCTCCCTGTGCTTTAAATAACTGTGATAAAACAATCACCAACACCCGAACATGTATCCCACATAGGATGGCTAATGTGAATGAAGCGCCTCAGTCTGTTTTGCATGTTCATGGGAAAAAAACATCTCATGCAATTCACTGGATAATGTTCGGATGCTAATTAAACCAGTAAAGCTAACATGGGGATGAATGCCTTCACTGGGTATATGCTTGGTTCGGTGCATGTTCTCAAATCCTCGGATGGAAACAAAGATGTGTAATTTGAATTCCTTTGGGTTTGTTGCTTGTATGAGCAGTAAATAGTAAATGGGAATATTTATATGGAGCTTTTCCATCTCTCAAAGCTCTTTACAGTCCCAGTCCCATTCACCCATTTATGCACACATGCAGAGCTCCTATATATATAACCTATAGTCTATGCTTCTATCACACACCATTCATAAACTAACGGCACAGCCATCAGAGGCAATTTGGTTCCCAAGGACACTTCAGAGAGTCGACTGGAGGAAGAGCAGACGGCCGTCATACCTCCTGAGCCACAGCACCTCGGATGAAAAGCCTCACCTCCTTCTTACTTGTGATCTGTAATTACCACAGATATACAGTATCAAATTAAATTCTAGTACCAGGACACTGTCACCTTCAAATATCCCTTCACGAGGGGGGGGGAAATCTTAAAAAGTTGGATTTACAGATTTATATATAAATGGACTTTAGGTGAAGTTTAGGGGAATGAAATGTTTTTAGCTGACTCGTGCAGAACTGAACATTCAGAGCTTCACTCGGGATCTTTTAATACATTTTCAAAACACACACCTCCCCTACTCCCCTACGTCCGTCCCCCCCCCCCCCCCCCCCCCCCCCCCCCCAGGAGGGAGCCACTCCGCTCCATGAAACCCACCGGGCCCCAAAATAACCTGAACCGATCCTGTGAGGGAGCGAATCTCCTCTGTTACCGTGTGTCAATGTCAGAGCTGCACACAGTGAAGGAGGCTGCCCTACATAGTCAACCTCCATAGAGAACTGCTCGCCAAGTGTGTGTGTGTGTGTGTGTGTGTGTGTGTGTGTGTTCCTGCGTAGAGGCGTGTGTGTGTGAGTGTGTGGGTGTGTGTTTACTTGCATGCATGTCCGCACACTTCCAGAGTGACAGTGTGGTAACGAGGGGGGATGTTGGTGAAGAGGCCTCGTGCTGACGTGCTGTCACTGTGGATCTCCTCCAGGTCCGATCTGCCTCCTCGGTCTCTTCAGGCCAACCGCCCCGACCTTCAAGGACAGCGGCTCGACCTCGTGTCGCACGCAGGAGCTTATTTATTTATTCACGTGACTCAGTTAGCGTGTTGTTAAAGGGGAATCCTCACAGGGGGCGATGATCCCTCCTCCCAGGGTGAGTGATCCGGGAGAGCAACATCCACGACAGAGGCAGGGACAGAAATGAAAAAATAGAAATGTCCCCTCGCTCGTCTTCTGCCTGCGTCTGTCCCTCTCTCCAGCTCCTTCTGAACACTGCACAATCAATTTGAGGATTTTGTACGACAAATAACAAAAAGAAATGTTGTTTGACGTATTGCATCATAATAGGGGGATATTTCTCCCGCTGCGATTCTCTGAAGGCGACGCATTCTGCTCGGCTTCATTATGTTCTTACTGGGAAATGTTTACAGGCTCTAATGATCAGAAAACACATCACATGCTGCAGCTCCTCTCCTCTGTGAATCTGAAACACCTCGTTTTCAGATTCAACTTGAGATCTTTGTTGTCACTGCACGAGTACAAGGACATTTTGTGTGGAGCAAACCTGTGGAGGCCGAATTGGTAACACACACGTATTAAAACTGGTATGGAATTAACAGGAAGAAGCTTAGGCTAAGATAACACAGTGGAAATAGGAAAATATAAATGTGTATATACAAGGAATTTCAAAATAAAGGTAGAATTCAAATAGATCACCAGGCAGCTGCATCACTGCACACTGCCATTTTTGCAAACAAAGTTCTAGCTCCTGTTTCTGTAAGGCACCCCCTTCCTTTGTTCCGATTGGTCGACCACTTCTTACTCATGCTGGAAATATACAGAACTTTCATGTACACGAACAAAAACGTACAAAAACAAACCAGAAAAATGAGAAACTGAAAAAAAGCAAAATGTCTCCTGTAAAGAAAACTCAATGAAATGGGTCAATGAACGTGTGAACATAGAATCACTTTCAAATCTCAAGCTTTACACCCAACAACATATTTTCTTATGATAATCGTGGATGATGGCAGCTGGTTTATGGTTTCAGTTCGGCCTCTGCTCCCTGTAGAAGTGCTCACTTATCCACTTTATGTTTAATATCTAACGGGGGGAGCGATGCAATTTCCTGGCACGGCACTCAGGAGGACAAGTGTGCACGACGGATACGAGAGTAAATACTGAAAATAAACGTAAAAAGCCCGATAGAATTTTATTCACAGGAGATGGTCGACGTGTCCAGAACCTTTGGACCCTAGAAAGACAACCTGAGTGTGTTTTAAAGGCCCTTAAACACACCTTACATTTTGAGATGAGTCAAACCATTATAATCGGGCTTTTGGCTCAATTGAAACTACTTCTAAATAAGAGGTCCTGAGTCACAGTTCACAATTAAATGCATAATCGAAGCCAAATAGAGTCTGAGGCCACTCGATCTTTATTTAAGTCTCAGTCAGCCTCAAGCTGCCGGCCTGAAACATTAGATTCTGACCTCTCTTCTGTTCTCTCGCTCTTGTTTTGAATACTAAGTGTTAGGGTGACTCGTGCCGTCCGATCCATCCATCCCACGACTCTGTGGATGTCTGCGATGAAAGATGGATGGAGCAACTCTCCCTGAACGTTCACATCACCTCATAATGACGTTACACAAATTTGCTCTGCTCTTCTGAGCCGAGCAGCAGAAACACAACAAAGTCAAATGAGTCAACAAACCAAAATCTCCCGGGAAAAGGCAGACAGCGGGCGGAACCAGCCGGGCTTCTGTGGCTCCGCTCCAACCGACCTCTCTGAAGGTCAACCTGAGCAATCTCATAGAAACATCTCATCATTCATTGAGCGTGAAGCCGGTATCTCAGCGTCCCACATGTAAACAGATCCATGTTTGTAGAACCGACAGTGGAGCTGAGCTGTGTTCTCTGATCTGCAGCGTGTGTGGGACGAGGCTCCGCTGATATTTATTCAAAAGCACAAACGTTGAGTCATATTAACGCGGGCAGTGGCTTTCTTCATTGGGGGGGGGGGCATATTTCCCTCAATTATTTGTTTTTCTTTGCTGTTTCTCATTTGCAGAGCTGTGACGCTCACTGGAGAGGAGACGGTAATTGGGAGATTTTTCAGGTCTAATTTGTTTATTTTGACAAGTCACCAAAGCAGGAAAGTTGTTTTTCTCTGAAATAAAACAGGAGGTGTTAAGGTTACATTTAGAGAAGAGACACAGAGACTCAAACAAAAAAAAGCTTTTGCATTAGAGTAATTTATACCCATGCAGATTTCTATAAGCTGCTAACAAGGTGCAGAATACAGAGCAGGGGAAGTAAGAGACGGCCTTCAATGCATGTGTTCTAACGTCTGGTGTCGGTCTGACCATCAGGTTTGATCAGCTGGTTGCAGAATGGGATTGCTCCACCACCTAAGACCAAGATGATAGAGGCCTCACAGTGCAGGAGGCACCAGGGTGAGTGGAAATCCACCAGGAAACACAGATTGCTGCAGCAGTTGCATGGAAGAACAAGGTTGGATTCAGTCTCTTAATTAACCGTGTGTATACTATGGGTATAAGATGCAACAATCCAATCACAGGATCTTCTCCCATTTACTTTGCTGCACAGCTGCACTTGCAACTTGAAGGATTCATATCAGTCGTTTTGCCAGGAAGTGAAAGAGAACATTTAATAATGCAGCGGTGAAGTAATTGTGAAATACTGCAAAATCTTTGTTGGTAAATAATGTGGCTCTGCCTCCATAAAGCAATGTGTCAACAACTCACCAAACTTGACAGAGTTTTCTATATAAAACGCAAGGGGCGCTCAGTGGGAAAATGACAACTGCATTAGTCTGAATCGAGCAGAGACACCTGAGACGCAGCTGATGTCCCTTTTGTGGACAATGTCCTCGTACCAACTGTCAGAGATTTAGTTTCTTTTAACTTTGATCTTTCTCTTACTTCAAAAAAATTAGATTCGACTAAACTTGACCACAAGAGGAAGAAAATCAGGAAATGAGTTGTTCTGACAAGATTATTATTATTAAAGGTTATTTTGAAATGCAAATAAGAGGAATGAGGACTTGTGGGTTGAGTAATCTTACTGGGATGGGATTAATAACTGTCTTGTCTCAGAAACCAAGTAAACAGTAGGAAAACATTGTTATATGGCTGAAAGAAATCATCGGACATGTTTATTTTTAGACATATGCGCTTTGCTACTTAGTGTCGTTATTCTCTCACTTAGTTCTTTAACATTCTACGTGCAAAAATAACCAGCGCGGGAGATGTTCTTGTCTTTGTAGAAAAGCATCGGAGCTGAAAAGACACTGAAATGGCAACACAAGACTTTAACCCCTTGTAGATGGATGTCGCGAATTCGCCTCAAACCCCATTCCGGTCTTAACGAGGTGACGATTGTGCCTGATGGTGCAAATACTACACATACCAAGGAAGGTATTGGAAGCACTCTGCCGCCATCTAGTGTTCGGAGTGGAAAATACATACTAGCCCCTTGGGACTGTGCAGCAAAGTTATTTTGAGGTATTAAGCTGCATTTTAAATACTGTGATGATGGAACAGCAATTATTGTACAGAAACACATGTTGTTATTCAATTTCAATCAAAAGCAGCATCAATCTACATACCAGAGACTGGAAAATTTGTTAAATTAAGGTTATGCTCCATTATGCCTAATGTCGCTAATTTGCCTCATACCTTAATTTTATATCTACTGTAAATGCTATAAATGAAATTAACAATCTCCACTTAATCTAGCATCTGTATGACAGCCAAAAATACAAATAATATTTTTTTTTATATAATTGGAAATTAATTCAGGCAATAGGGGGTTAAGGAGCCTGAAAATACACAATGTCCCGGTGAACGTTGTGATAGAAGCTCTTAGAATTCACCATCAAGCTGAATCATTATTTATATTGTTGGATAATGAGGGGAAATTATGCCCCTTGCAGACCTGCCAGCAGTTTGTGACCTTTCTCCTCTTTTAACCTTAATGTTTCTAAAGTGTTAATGAGTTTCTTTTCACCTGGTGGCAGCAGTAATGCTCGTGTGTGTGCTTTGTACCGCGAGCACCTTTGTTCTCGGTGTCGCTGAGGAATCACCTGCCTTGTCCGGGTGTAGGTGGGAGAGTTTGTCGTTGTAGAAAAAGTAAACAACGGCAAAAAAAACAAACGACAAAAACAAAACATGGCTCCCAAGCCCATGCATCATTACCGCGACGGCCCATTAGTGTCATTTGAAATGTAGCTCGTGCTGTTGCGGTTCAGCTTCATTTGGTTTTGTTGCTTCAGTCAGGACAGAGAAAGAATGATTGTTTTTCACTGAGTGGAAAAAAACAACTCCCACCAAACGCCCACACAGCCTCATTCTGCAGATAAGCCCTCCGCTGTACATCTGTTTATGATGATCCACTAAGGATCCACTAAATATGATTTTTTATTTTCAAGCAGAATATACAGAGAAGGAGCAGCGACAGAACATTCACTGGATTAGGTTTGTGTGCATCATAAATGTTCCTAATCCGAGAGGAATGAGGAGTAAACGTGTCATCAGAGCAAAGTTTCAGGTCAATTAGATTACACAAAAACAATGACATCCACTTTCCGTAATTCTCTATTTCGCCAGGATGTTAAAACCTTAAAGTGCAGCCGTGAGGAAAGAAGCTCCATCAGGAGGGAAGAGGACAGAGGGAACAAGAAAAAGCAAATTGGTGTCCAAAGCGTTTCCACACCTTCAGAAGATGCACTAACTGCAATTTTGGAGTGGCAGAGGGAATTAACGCCGAAAGTCCTTTCTAGTTATCCTCCTCCTCCGAGCTGAAGGTGACCCCCTTAATCAAACCCTACACGGAGCCGAGAGCCTCGCTGGTCCGCTGGCTCCGGAAATTTAGCAAAGCCACACTCGAGGTGAGGCTCAGATCCGCGTAACAAACCGATCAAGGCACGTTCTGATAACAAATGGACTCTGGAATTAGCTCTCGTGTCTGCGACGTAAACAAAACATGATTTGGGAAAGATGCACAACCTTGAGTCGTACTTTCAAAAGAACCCATTAGGAGCAGTGCTATGCGGGAGGAAAGTGGCTGGATTCAAAGAGGAGCCCACCAGGTTTTGCAAACCCGGGGAATGTAAATCCTGAACAGCCAGTCATGCAGAAATCACTCATGACATTTAAATGACATTCAACAAAACATAGAGCAATTTAACCAACTTTAACTCCGGGACCAGGTTGGTGCTCGACGCTTGAAGAAAAGAAAGCCAATTTCCAACATTCTGAATTTAAAGGTTATTTCTCCATCCTGGGGAGTCAAACGTCCTCTGTTCCCTCAGACCCGACCGAGCATCAGAGTGTTTGTGTGTGGGCTTTCTATTTCAGGAGATGACAGATGGGAGAGATACGTTCCTGTTGCGTCCCTGAGAGCTCGCAGCTTAACATTTACATTCAAACAAATTGAGTTTGCACTGCGGCAGGCACAGACGCAGAGTTTGTCAGAGAAAAGAAAAAGTTTTGGTGCACGCTCGATAAAATTCACCTCCTGTTTGTCTGCGGCAATAAAATCTGACACCTACAGTGCATTTGGGGATAAATGCACTGTTTATTGATTACTGACGCTAAACTACTGACTGCTCGCTTGTAGCTGGGATTGAAAAATGAATCCACACAATACTCATTTATTTAATAAATGGCAAACTCTGTTCCCCAGAGAGAACAGGGAATTGCATTCTGTTTGTGTTTTGTGTTTATTGATTGGTCTGAAGCTCTTGGTACAGTGGAACACACTGCTTTTGAGGCAAATGCATAAAAGTAAATTGTGGTTTTAATATTTGTACCAGTGTCAGGGTTCACATACAGGACATAGACAGGATTAAAATGCCATTTCTCTCTGATCCCCTGTGTAAACATTAGTAGACTGTAGATTGAACATATAAGAACGCAAACACAGAACATATAGTTACGCAACACAATAAGTACTCCAAACATAGTACACAGTACGACATAGTATACAGATTAATGACTAAATCCATTTTGCACGTATATTTATGTAATTCTACTCTGCAGATCATACATGAAACTGTAAACAAGAAAGTGTTGATTCTAAATCTGAATATATGTTCCTGCATTGGGAGACGTTTGGCCTCCAGGGCACCTCCAACTAACTTTAATGTTAATATTGATCATATTTAATGCACAAAAATTAAGAAAGCTTGCATTTCTTTGTATGGAAACAATATTGTAAAGTTTGTGTTAGTGGATTTTTGAGTCCCTCTTTATCAGGGTGTTGTTGACTTGATTATAATCATTAATTGTGTGTTTCAGCAGATTCCAGAACAGTGTCTACAAACACAACACTTTAGTTGGTTCACAAATTGATTAAGAGCATCGTTACGTATATTTGTTGATCGTAAAGTTTTACATAGGCAAGAAAACAACAAATAAAACTTCTGTCTGACGAATAATTCCTCAAACATAACTTAAAATATATATAAAAGGGAAAATCACTTTAAATTATCCACTCAACATCTGTAAATACATGAATCATTCACTGTCCTGTTATCTCAGCTCATCAATGACGCTGCCAGGTAAAAGTTAGATTTCTGTCTGTCTTTGTAAAAATGAGGCAATCAGTGATTACATTCACCTCCTTCGACACAGCTGCATATTAAAAAGCTGCAGCCCAACTGTGTTACATTGGGGTCAGCGGTGTCACAGGATCTGATCCATTTATTAAAATCATAATCCCTGCAGACTCACCCGGAAGCGTACGTGACCCATTTCTCGAGATGTAAAACTTTCACAGCAGACTCCTGAGTAGAAGCTGATCCGTGCCCTGAATGCAGCAGATGATTTAGCGCTTCCATCTGTTTAACCTGCTTGGCTTAATTGGTTTGACTCAAGATGTGAAAATAACCTAAAACACCCCAAACCCCCAGTCGCTGTGTTATTCGTGGGTCGGGAACATATTCTAAGCACAGGCATCGACTGTGTTTATCTTTCAAAATGCTGCGTCTGACACAGATTCTGTGTCGGCAGCAAAATGACAAAGAACAGATACTAAACTGGATGATAAATGGCCTTTAGAGAAGTGTGTCATCTTAAGAGAAGCACGCGCCAATACACTCTGCTCCTCTCGGATTCTTTGTATGTGCGCCACCTCATTGTCTCAGGCTGAGCAGCGGGGGAATTGTGTAATTGTGCACGGTGGAAAACGATTGCAAAGGGCTTCTTTGTTTAAATGCTGCACAGAGATGGCAGAACTTGTTTACCGCTAATGAGCAATGAATTTGTTTTGTCAAAAGGTGTCGTCTTGATGGCGAAGACCTTGTTTGTGCGATTGGATAAAAAGCAAAGTCTCTTTTTAATCTTTCCTCCGGGAAAAACAGCTCAGTCAGTAACAGCTAATTATCCCGAAGCTGGAAGCTGGGAGGCTGATGGAGGGAAGCTGGTGGTCCAGGGGATTCTGCTGAATCCCAATTTGAACAGCCAGGGTTCAGCCTGTGCCTTGCTGCAGACACGGGTGGTATCCATTAGCAGCACTCAGGTTCACAGAGGTCTGGAAATAAAAGTATAACAAAGTTGGGATTTCATGCTGGTGGCTTTCTCGATGTTTGGATCTGGGTGCCACCCATCATTCCCAGTAATGACCCTGTGTACCTGCACTTTGGTGGAATTCTATGATAAGGGTGGATTTTGCAGGTGGTGAGAGAGGAAGCTTCTCTGAGGAGGAAAAAGTTTCACTTGGTGCTCAACCAGAGCATCTGTGAGTCAGTGAATGTGCAACGTGGAGATGAATCGAATCCTGCGTCATTGACAGAATCACTCTCTAGATGCATCAGCAATTCGCTCGACAGTGACTCATCTCAGGAGCAGCCCACCCATGGCTGCTCAGATAGAAGCAAGTACATTTTGCATTTGTTTTCGTTTCAACCTCCAACGCAGACACGACGATCCAGACTCGAGCTGCAGTAAGATGAAGATGTGACTTCAGAGAATCTCTCGTCTTCATTCAGCAGCTAAAGAGCCGACGGGAGCTTTTCAGTTGTTTCATTAGCCCCTTGTAGACGAATGTCGCAAATTTGCCTCAAACCCCATTCCGGTCTTAATGCCTCCGAGGTGACGATTGTGCCTGATGGTGCAAATACTACACATACCAAGGAAGGTATTTGAAGCACTCTGCCGCCATCTAGTGGTCGAAGTGGAAAACACATACTAGCCCCTTGGGACTGTGTAGCAAAGTTATTTTGAGGTATTAAGCTATATTTGAAATACTGTGATGATGGAACAGCAATGATTGTACAGAAAGAAGCATCAATATAATAATCTACATACCAAAATTTGTTAAATTATAGTTACGCCCCATTATGCCTAATGTCGCTAATTTGCCTCATACCTAAATTTATCTATTATATATGCTATATTGAAATTAACAATCTCCACTTAATTTAGCAACTGTATGACAGGCCAAAAACACCAACAATATTTTTTTTATATAATTGGAAATTAATTCAGGCAATAAGGGGTTAAAGTTTCACCTTTTCACCTAACTTCACATGACTGGAGGGAAATTTGAAGCTCGAGCGTCCCAGGACCCGAGGAAATGAGGACGTGACACTGTTTGGACAGGCCGGCCTCTGGTGGGTTTGTCCTCTGGGGGGATTACCTGTCGTTGATGGCACATACAGTGATATCAAAGACCTGGGTCAGGATCTCACTTTGACAGGGTCTTACTCGGTTCTTTGAGAAGTGAATGTGTCTTCCTGCGATGTCATTGTGTGTCCGTTGCAGATCTAAGAGAGAGAAAGTGTGGTCAGAAGGTTAGAGCCTCTGTGGTGCCACACCTTTGACACTGGACCATGTTAAAACTGCAGCAGCAACAGAGTCACATACAGGATTTCATAGACGACTATTTTGTTTGCTAGGTCAGGAGAGATTAATGCACATCTGAACGTGCAGCAGAATCCCTGAATGCTGAGGGAGACAAATATTAAGATTTTCGGTGATGTAATTTACAAACTGCTGAGAAATGAAGTACATGGCTCTGTTGCCATGGAGTCAGCGCAGATAAAAATGGCCAACTTCCCACTGTGATATAATTATAGCAATCACACGTACAGTGCAGAACCCACGTTGTGTCCCGGTGCATTGGCAATAATTACTCTGTTGCTGGGTTGCAGGTTGATTGGACAAGGAAAAGGACAAATATACAATTTTTGAGATGTGATTTTTCACTGTGTGTCAACGACAGAATTACATGTGTTTGCATCCCCGGTGCACGACTCGAGCTTAAAAGTAAATGGAGCATCTAAAAAGTTGTCTCCTCCGATTAGAGGAAGCTTCTTCAAATCTCACATCAGAACGGGGCAGACTTTCCTTTCACGACATCTGAGCTCCCTTCACTTCAATTTCCAGTCTGCTTTCATCTGTCAAAGAGGCTCCACTCTCCTCCTGCACCCCCCCCCCCCCCCCAACATGGCTGCACCGCCCCAGTCCCACCACAGGGCTCCCTCCGCTGTCATCTGCTCTGAAGGCCTCTCACAGGTAGTGCGGGGGCTCTCTCTGATCCAAGTGCCGCCCGGATCATTAAGGGAGCCTGTGGCTGGAGCTTCTGTCAGCGATCATCTCCAATTAGGTCTCCATGCTGCACCACGCGGACCTTAGTGTCCGGGGGGGGGGGGGGGCAGAGGCATGAGGACGAGCGTTCGTATGGCAACCTCCTGGCCCTGAGAGAAACGAGACAGGTTCCTGTAGGTAATGAACTCAGATTGACTAATTAAAATGAGCTCTCAGTATCGAGACTCGTGTTGATTTTTGCGAGAGCCAAAAAGCCGGAACACTGGAGCGTGGGACTAAATGAGTCATCAGACCCTAATCACCTCCTCAGGTAAATCTATCTTCCAGATCTTCTCATATAATCTGGCGGTTGCTCGTGAGTGATGCCCTTCGGTCTGCGAGGGACAGAAATGTTCCAGAAATTGAATTCCCTGTCACGTGTGAGCTCGTGTGGCTCTTCATTCTCTTTTTCTCTCTTCATGGCTACGCAGAACATTTACTAATTCCCTTTCTGTTGCTCACTCGATTGGTGATTAATGTTGAGAGTGTGGTGAAGTGGGGAAATCAGAGCTCTTTAGCTCTTAAACTGAAGCACATGGAAAACACTCGTTCTTCCAGCGATGCAGCGTGTTCTGCACCGAGGCGACTACTTACCAGACTATGTTTAGATCTCCTAATCAAATCGTACTGATTACAATTAATTGGTCTGTTGCATGAAAGGAATTAAAATTAAAATTACCGACTGATATAATGAACTGATTACTTTAACTGAAAGGCCCGTAACTTCACTCGTTGCTGTCTGAAGCTCAGGGGCCCTTGTTTAAGAGAAGAGGGTTTCTCAATGAGTGTCGACCAGTTTTACTTTGGAACAGACTGGTAATTTAACGCTCCATCCACTGCTGGCCCCATTTTACTTTGAAATCCCCCCTGCTGTGTTTTAGTATGTACATAAAGAAACTGAGATGTTTAGAAAGTGTGACTCAGTTACACTCTCGTTAATTATCTTTCCTGTCACTAACATTTCCACGTTGTCTTTGGTTCAACACAAGAAATCCCTGCTCGTTATTTTCATCATTGCAGCTTCTCATTCCTGGTACTTTCTGTTACCAGGCAATCAACTAATCTGCTTCCTGTTTGCACCGGCATGCCCAGTGTGCATGGATGTTCATGTTACAAAGTGTAAGGACATGGATTTGATCAGATTCAGAGCTCAAACACTCATCTGGACAGTGTTTTAGTTAAAATATGCTTTTTAATCATGATAGTATAGACGCAGCCTTAATGTGAAATAAGAGAGAAGTAATAAAACAATATAACTGCTCCTTACTGAACCTGAATGTGTTGCGTGCTTGGAAAAGCACGACAGATTTGTTCCAAACACAGCAGTGCTGCAGACCTCCCAAGAAATAACAGCTGCACAGATGGACGGAGCATATAGATCATGAACACACTCGAGATGGCACCGGGAACTTAAAGTGAATCCCACCAGGAGGACATGAATTATGGAGGAGAGCGCGTCAAATACCATAAAAGATCCCACTGTGGGACAGTTGGGGAACCGGTCAGATGTAAGAGCCTCACTTTCTGCAGAGGCTGTTCAAAGAGGGTGAGTGACCCCCTCACCGAAATATGATGCACATGAGTTCTTGTGGAAACTACCAGGTTCACATACTATAATATGTTTTTGTGTGCTTCTATTTCAACTCTTCAGAAAGACGCTGGTGGTTCCACTGTAACTTCTTCTCAGACAACCACTGTAGGCTACACAGGTAACAACACAACAACACAACTGCAGCTGTCACATTGAGCGACGACAAGCAGGCGAGCGTCCTCGGCTCCGGTCGCTGCTCGTAGTGAGAAAACACACAAATAGTAATAAAAGACAACATGGTGAATGCTGCACTACCGCACAACACTGGCTGTGATGTTTGTGTTGTCACGGACATAACAACACGTCATGCAGCTCTTTCCTGAGGAAGTGTTTGCCTTGACACTTGGAAAAAAACAACAATCTGAACACATGTCCTGATGCATGTGGTCGTAAACACTTCCTCACTACAGGAAAAAGGAAATAGAATCTGGTCGCAATCATCTTTTCCTTAAAACTGAATTTAGCCAGGATTGTTTAGGAACGTGGGTGATTTTCAGTTTTGAAGTAGAGTTGCAGATCCAGAGTTTCCAGAGCCCGTTGAGGTGAATCAGCTGTTTACCCCTCACCACACATCCCTGCCCCTCAGCTCTGGACTGAAGCTCCGGGAGTCACGGTGCCGCGTCCCTCCCCGGGAGACTGATGTGGCGTGACTCCTCCAGAGACAGCTTGCCACTCACTGCTCTGACCATGCAAGTGTGTCTCCATCGCATCACAAGATGCATTCATTGGTTCTCCACGTGCGTACAAAGGGCACAGGAGGACACTCTTCCATCTTCTGCCCCCCGAGTCACAACACAAAGATCCCTTTAAGTTGTTTGTTTGCCAGCTTATCATTGCACCATGTACACAATATACAACACAATCAAATACTGTGGCAAGAATACTAGAACCGCATCTTGCTCGGAACATTGACAATCCAGGTTTATATGATGGAAGTAAGAACAATACTTTGTTATGTTTGAATGTTCCCACAGAAAACTCAACTTAAAGCTGGACTTGCTCTTTAATTTGAAAACATATGAGTTGACTCTTCAATAAATCCTGTTTCTCATTTTCCCATCGTATAACCTGCAAAGAAGGGACAAGGTGAATTTCATCCAGTGTATTATTATCATTTCATTGCATTCAAAAGAAAACTAAACAATATGATTACAACACCCCTAGAATTACATCACATTTTCTTTTTGGAGAAAAATATAAATTTGGAAAAAGGCACAAAACACATTGTTATCACACAAAATCCATGGTTGCCTGGTTGCAGGTAGAATTACAATGATTAACTCTTACTTGTGGGAAATCAAACCCTACTCTCTTGTCCACCAGTGGCTTTAATATTCTGCCAAATTCCGTGCCAAGTAAATTAGTGGGAAGCAGGTTTGATTATAGCTGCAATGGAAGAGGCCAGAATGTGCCGGTAAGACCTCGTGCCACGACGCCGCTACGCTACAGACTTGGCCGAGGCTTGAAAGAGCAAACACACACATACACACATCTCAGTTTATTGAAGTATGAAAGAAATAAGATTTGACAAGAGCCGGTGGTGTGAAGCGGCGTGTATAAAGTGCAATTAGGGCTTTGGCCTCCAGTTCTACCGGGAGGAACCTTGGAGTTATTTCGGATCAGGAGATATATTCTCTGTCTCAGGGACGGCCGTCTTCTACCACCGCCTTATTATCATCAAAAGGATGTAGAGTGTGTGTGTTTGTTTGTAATTCCTTATAATCGAGATACCCTCATTAGTCTTTGAAAAGCCCCCCCCACTTCATCTCTCAAAAATCCCCTTTAGAAATCAAAATTCTTCTCATGTACAAAGCCCTTGACCAGACTCCAGTGTATCCTAAAGAGATCCTGGTGCCATAATAACCAAGCTGTGGTCTCAAGACGCAGAATTTGACCAGTGGAACCAGTTCCCACGTTAGGTTCAGGAGGCAGACGCCATCTCTACATTTAAGGTTAAACTTAAATCCGTTGATAAATCTGATTGGCTGGGCTGGATCAGGTGAATCCTGAATCCTCCCTTTGCATTTATATCACTCTGCTTCATGACATTAACTCTGTGTCTTCTCTCACCTGTCGTAACTCTTATAGGACATCTCCGGAAACTCTGACTCCAGATCTGCCACAAGTACTCACCACTAATTATTATGTAGTGTTATAAATTGGTGTTGACGTCATTACTGGTGTTATTACTTTTAACACCATTACACCTATAGGCGCTGTAATTATTCATTCAGCTCTTTGTTCTCTCTCACCTCCTCCTCCTCTCTGTCCTGTTTCTCTCCTGATGGAGGAAGATGGCCGACCCACCATGAGACTGAGGGTTCTTCCTGTTCTCCACTGGTTGCCTGCTCACTGTGGGAGCAGCTTGGGTTTCACTCTTCTGTAGTGTACCATCTCACAGGTGCATTAAGTTGCACTGACAACCCACCAAGCTGATCCATCTAATCCAGTCATGTTAACCTTTATCTGTAATATCTATAAGAGGAACCCAGTGTATGTTTCAGCGTTTACACAGAAGAAAATGACCGTTTAAATATTCCTCCACTTGCTGCGCCTCTGGTTGTGGTGTCCACAGACTGCAGTTGTGCGTCGGGGTCTGAATCCTTTAATTTTGTTGTGTGTTTGTAGAGATTAGTGGGTATTTCCAGTCGGAGATTAAAGGGTTATCTTGGTCTCATTACTTGCCGTTATGCTTCCCTCTGTCTCTCCTCGTCGAATGCTTTTAATGCAAAGAGGGCCAACAGTTCACTGGTAATGCCAGGCTGCTAATAGCAAATGAAGCACACAGTAGTTGCATTTAATGTTAAATAATGGGATAAAGAAAAAAAAAGGAAGACGTCCAAAAAAACTGAGGTCAAGCAAGTGGCTGTGCTCTGTAGAACCCCACGTTTTAGTTTTATAACGTGTACGCAGTCAAATCTGGATTTTGACATCGCAATTAAAATGAATCACTTAGGTAATCTCCTGCCATCAGTACTCTGTGAGATTAAAGTGGATTATATTGGATTACGTCCATTGACCTGATTTAGTGACCGACTGCCTCTTGTTATCCAAATCAGATTCGTAAAATCAGAGCCTCAGCGGTTTGGATTTAGAGCTGCAGAGAAACTGTGAGAGGGAAACCAGATGTGAGCACCTGTCTGTGTTTGAACCAGCACAGAAGAGAGATTAGACTCAGAGCCGTTTGAGAGAATTCGTTCCTGGCTGCACTGGAAACCAGACAAATAAATGAAATAGAAAAAGTAAATACTTCTGAATCACAAGTATTCAGTGAACTCAGGAGCGGCCTCCTCCTCCGCTCACTGAGATTAATCAACTTCTATCTTTTAAATCTGGGTCACAGGCGAGCACGGCCAAAAACAGGAGGTCAGAATTATCTCCTCATGTTTGGAAGCAGCAATAGTTCAGAAGTATAAATAGTACAAACGTTTAAAATCCTGCAGTTGTGTAACTGTAAGAATTATGCAATACAAAAGATACAAGTATAATCCGTTAGATACATAATGACCTCATATGATAGAGCAATACTTCAACTGATGCATGTTTTAAAAAATGTTGGGTTTTTGTTGCCGGCTCCTTTCCAGTGCCAACAACACAACTATTCAAAATTTAATAACAAAATACTTGTAAACTACGATTTTTTTTTTAGGCTTTATACTCAAACAGATTGTGTCTAAGGTCAAGGTTGGGCACAGAGTGAAAATTCCTACTTCAGTAACTTAACTAAAGAACAACCGTGGTTAAAAGAAACTCACAGTCAGTTGAAGCAGGAGACATTTAGTATTTCCTGTGATGGAAACCAGTTGTCCCATTCTTCGTTGCTTAATGGCCAACATCAGAAATCTTAAAAAAGTGGGTAAATGTGGCTGTAGCTTGGTGAAGTAACGTCATAAAGACGTTGGAGTTTCTTACCAAACTCGTAAAGTCTCTGCGTAGGTTCCTCCATTGTTGAAATGTTGTCTTCTTGTCCCCCCCCCCCCCCCCCCCCCCCCCGCAGGATGTCCATTGGTACTGCTCCGTTTCATCCGTAAGGACACAAACACAAATGTGGACAACATGTATGGACAGAAGACTCTGTTTCCGTTTCCTTATCGAGCTTTGATAATAAATATGCCTTCAATCCACCAGGTAACAGAAAATGGATTATAACTTTTGATTTTTTTCCTTTGCCATCTCCCTGCAAGAAAGCATTGGAATCAACTGTAACCGACACAACCACTGTCTGGTTTGAAATTAGTTTTTTGTGAACGACTTTAATCGTTTCTTGCACCACTTTCCCTTCAGTGCGGTGAATACAATCTCAAGGTTGTTGTTGCCATTCAGCTCTGACTGGATGAATCCACCGTTCGCCCATTCAGCGAGCACAGACGAGAGGTTACCCTGCTCTCCGCCGTAGCTGTGCAGCCTCTAACACACCTCATTTTAATTTGCTCGGCAGCTTTATCATAATATTTGGAGGTTACAGTTAACAAGATGGCCAATTAATCCGGAACACTAATTAGGCAGTAAGTAAGTGAGGAGGCAATAACCGCCGGCTGATCCGCAAACAATGACAGGGCAGTGAAAGTGACATCGGCCCGAATTAGCCCCGTGATTTAAATAGGTTGGAGGCGACTTTGTAGGAAGTGATAGAGGCAACGGAATAATGTCAAGGTCGAGGCCGTCACTCAACATCCAGGTCGGCTCCTGACATTTCTTCTGCAGCTCATCGTTTTCTCTGCTCCACCGGGACACAGCAGACTCACAGCTGACTCTATCTGGGGGATAACATCTTATAAACACGTATTCTTTCAGTTTTTCAGCTCCAATAGACTGAATGGCTCCATTGTGTGAATAATCCCAGTAATAATATATAATTTAGTAGTTATCAAAATCCTTGAACCACCAGAATACATTCTTTTTTTCACAAATTTGGAGAAAAACATGTTTAAAACGTGAAGGAAACTGATTGTTGATTAAAATTCACCCAACAGAGCCCTCAGAATTATCCCTGATATTGTTGATGTTGCTTTTATCAAGTGTAAGTATTTGAATTTAAAAGAAATCATCTCTTAGTCCAGTGTACCAGAAACTTGGACTATGGGCAGAGAAGGTCTCTGGTTCGACTCCACGGAGAAACAACAAAAAGACTGATTGATCTGTCCAAAAATCCCAGAGGATTCTCCCTACCCTGTCTAGTGCCCCTGAGCAAGGCACCTTACTCCCCCAACATCTGCTCCCCGAGTGGCGTACATGGTCGCTCACTGCTCTGTGTGTCCTGCACCAGATGGGTTAAAAGCAGAGGTTAAATTTCCCTACCTGCATGAGTGTGCCTGTGCATGTCTGTGCATGTGTTTGGGACGAATAAATGCATCTTAATCTTAATCTTAATCTAATTCCAAAGTTTCCTCACTGACAATGATGTAGTTAGACCTTGGAAATAAAAGCTAGATCAATATTTAATGTGTACACGTAAGTGTTTCTCAAGTGTTTGACTGAAGACGTCCATAACTTTCAATGGTGTTGTTATAACCTCACTGGTTTGAGCCTGGTTGCGAGGCTCAGTCGTCCAAACAAGGGAAGAGTCTGATCATTGCAGCCATTGGGCATGAACACATTTATCAGCTATTAATACATACGTATAATTTCAAAACATGTTTTTGAAATCATCACAACAAGTGGCTTTAAAACACAGGATCACGTTGGAGGTAAAGGTCGATTCAAAGATTGATATGGAGACATATCGATAAAGAAAACCACAAATGTTATTATTCCCAGTAAAGGTGGTTGTTGATTGTGTTCTCTTGGAATGGTTTCAAATATTGAAACTAAACTAAACCTGTACATAGTGTCCGACAACAAAGCATTTTATTTGATGAATTTTGAATTGTTCCCCTTTGTTCCTCCTGAATCGGAATTTCAAACCCCCCCGTGCGCACTCCATCGTGATGACTTCCTGTCGTGTTGGCCTGAGCCGAGCTGCAGGCGTCCCGTGCATCTCTCCGATACACATGGTGTCGCAAGCTGCCTCGTGTCATCTGCCAACAAGGAGCTCTACTGGTGGAGTGTGACGTCGCCCCAGCAGCTTCCCACCCGCAAACATGTTTTTATTTATTCAAATGCATAAATAACTGGTCCACACCGACCTCACAGGAAACAGGCTTCTGCAGCCATCGATAAGAACAGAGTGTGTGTTTGTGTTTGTGTTTGTGTGTGCGCCACCAGTTCAGAACTAACGCTTTCTGAGTCTGTGATGGAGTTCTCCTAAATATTAGTTTGTTTTCAAGTCGCCATCTGTATCATCGACTGTCTCTGTTTCCTCCCACTATCCTGTAATTAATCCAAAAATATCCCAATCACAAACGCTGCCATCTTGCACATTTGTGGCCAGAATCTCAATTTCTAATTTCTCCAATAGATGCTTTCCACCATGTGACGGTCAGTTTCAGGTGTTAACCATAATGTTTCAACCGATTTTTAAAGCATTAAATATCGCTTGAACATAAAAACTACTTTAAAAGAAAGAAATGTTAAGTTTGGTCCCATCTACTAACATGGTGGAGGTGGGGTTTATGACCTATGCTACAATTTCTATCTATGATCTATACGTCTGCTAAATAACGTGAATGTATGAGTTTAAAAATAAGAGTTACAGTATCACACTCCTAATTGTTTCTGGATTATCAATCCTACACTCTACACGCCTGAGTGAGCTTTCTGTCTAAATAGAGCAAACAGAGCTTCATGATTTATTCACAAACCGAGCGGCTCATCCGAAGCTCGTTTGTTAATTTCCTCGGACACTTCTCCAGCTCCCTTCTGTGTTTTCTCGGGGATTCACTGTCTGGAGTAATTTAGATTTTTCTTTCGTTTCCTTTTTGCTCACATGTGTTAATGCAGGTTCTGGATTCGTTCTCTGCAGACAGCGATGAACGGTGTAATCTCCAACACGCCAACACGAGGACAAGCTTTCCAACATCCTTTGTCCCGAACATTTGGCAAAAAGTAAAAAAATTTGTAAACAGCATTTGGTCACAAAGCCTGTGGAGTAAATGAAACAAGTCTGTTTCCACTGAGACCTGTCCTTGATATTCAAACAGCGCACAATTCGGGAAAATCCCTTGAAATAAAAATTGTATTTCTGCTTTTTATGCCACAAGTTTGTATTTTCAGGGTTTTAAAACTGATTATTAATTATAGTTTTAAATCTGCGTTAATGATTTGGTAGGTTTATGCACGTAGTTGAACACATGTTGTTTTACTAAGACAAACAAAAATGATATTGATCAAAAGTGGTCACAGCTCAGCAACTATTTAATTCAAACTAAAACAGAATAGTATTAAACCTTTATAGTATTTGGAGATTTTAACTTTGCTGACATTTCATATTCACAATAAAATATACATATCACGCTAGAGGAAAGAAAAAACTCCAAAAAGCAAAACATTCCTTCTTATTCACTTTCAAAAAGCTTCCATTTCAAAAACATCATCATGTTTATTCATGACGGCACAAGCACCATTAGTTCCAGTGCTCTGTTGTCATTTCCACCACTGGTAGAATCCCCCCCCCGACTCCAGACCTACATGCAGCGTGTTCAGGAACTTCAGAGTGAACCACCTGAGTGTGTAGTTTATTTTATAAAGACTTTTAAAGAGGAATCGAACCTCTTTGTTCCTCACAGCAGGGAGTCGTGTATCTCAGGGTCCACCTGGTTCATGGAGAAGTTTTTCTAAAGGTTTTCTTCTTGCTCTTCATTCCAACTCTCTGCAGACGATTGAACTCAAGCTTCAACGTAAGAGTGTTTGGATCAGTCTGGATGAACGTGAGCAAAAAGTGTCATTGAGAAGAGGAGGCAGAGGATCAGGGGGGAGAGCGGTCGACCTCTAAACAAAGGGTCGGTGGTTAGATCCCAGTCTCCCCCACACATGCCCTGTATGAATGTGTGTGTGTGAATGAGTGAATGCCATTACTATTACTAAAGGAAACAACATTTACAATTTCTCATTATAGACAATCCTGCAAAGATCTGCAATAAAAAAAATCTATTTTCTGTTTTTCCACTCAGGCTTTAACAGAAAAAACAAAATACATTTATAATAATATAATACTGACATTTAAAGAAGACCATGTTTGTCAAGCTCGTAAATTCTGTGGGAATATTATCTTCTGAGAACAGGATGATATCGATAAGATTGTGATTCTCCACCGAGGTTGGATTTAACAGAATGATCCTTTCTAGTCTGAAATGTATTTTCCAGCACCTACAGTTGCTACTAAATGGATGGACTCACGCTCTGAAAGTAATTAAAGCCATTAGTTTTAATGGCAAACAGTCGGACGCTCATCCATTTGGAGCTGCCGGGTCTTTGTGTGCGACCTCCCTGCTGTCGGCGGAGCTTGTTTCCCTTTCCTGTGCGGTAGTTGTCACGATGTGAGAAACGAGGGGTAGAGGCAGGAAAAAGGAAAAGATGCATTATTCAGACAAATTGGAAGATGCTTCTTTTGGTGTAAATCAACATCCTGCGGTGGGAAATTGAGGGAGACAGGAGGACGGTGGGCGCCATGTCCACTCCCTCCCACCGGGCCGGAGCATCTGTCTCTGAGCAGCCCACTGCCAGTTCACATGAAGCATGCGTGAGTCCTTATCTGTTTGCCTCTGAGCGGCTGCCAGGACTCTGTGCCGAGGGGACAGCGAGGCAGCCGTGCATCCCCCCCCCCCCCCCCCCCCCCCCCCCTCCTCCACCGGAGCCATCGGCCGACCACTGATACGAGCAACAATTTCCTGTCTGGGTGCTGCTGTCTCTAACGCACACAGAGAAAAACACACACTCACACACACACAGTGGCCATGTACTAAGGTATGTATAAAGCATGGGCTTGCACATGTGCACACACACGTATATATTTTTATCTCCAAAGCCCGGTAGCTCGCCGGCCCTGCAGCGTTCTCTCTCAGAAGAGACAGATGATTTTTCGGGCTCAGCCGCGTTCGTCCAGATTACACCACAAACACGTCTCCCTCCATTTTCCAACGTGCACCTGACTCCCTCTGTGAAATCTGTGAAATCTCCCGCGTTATTCCCAGCCTCCCTCCCTCTCTCTTTACTCTCCTCTTCCATTCCAGCGTTATCACCATCATCCTCCTGCTCGATTTACACCCGGGGGTCAGTGGGAAAAGAGTGTGTGATTCGGGGTGGCGGTGTCCAGTGCAGGGGGGGGGGGGGTGGCCATTGTGGTTGCTCACGAGCTGCCACAATGGAGGACACATCTAAACCCACCGGTGGCGGTTTACATTGATGCTTTACATACATAGTGTCCCTCTGTTCGTTATCTCCGTTGCTTTTACAGGGGAAGAAGTCATGGGCAGCAGGAGTCACATGTGGGGGGGGGGGGGGGGGTATAGTAGGTATAGTGCCCGGGGAGTCAGACATGTCGGGGGGGGCCGTCCTGGCCCCAAAATCATTACAGTTCACTGGGAGTTCAGCTGCAAATTCCCCCAGTTCACCGGACAAACCAGTGGACAGAATGGAAACATCGATGCAACACTGTCGTTTTCACACAAAGTGGAAAGACAACAAACACAACAGCACACATTTAGTGTCACTACCTCGTGATGCTGCTAATCATCGGAACAACTAAAGAAAAATAAATTAATAAATACTCTATTTTCTTAGTTTCATGTACAATTAGGTGATTGTGTAATGAACAGTAAATAAATCGGATACAAGCGTGTCGCATGAATATTGCATAAAACTTGAGTGATTGCGTTTGTCACCATTGATTATTTCATTAATTTATCTCCATGATGACTCACCGGGCTGTAAAAAATGAAAACGACATAAGCAGAGACAGAGACAAGGACACGTCCACTGTCCCTGTCTCCTCAATGAGATTTTACAACAACAGCGGTTTCAAATGGGGCGTTTAAAAACCAGCATAGTTAATTTAATGTGTTTTGAGTTGGCAGGTATCTGTGTGACTCACAGACTCAGGGTCAGAGAGGACGCACGGTTCAGCAGGTTTAAGTGAAAAACAGCCATTTAGAGAAATGAATACGTGGATTCATCCAACAGGTGGAAAGTAAAAGAGCTTTTTAGATAATTTAAAAATCTCCGGGTTTACCTGCTGATCGTTAACCGAATTCATATCATCATAATCAACTCGCTCTTTATGTCTTTACCTTTGCAATTTAACAGAGCGTGAACAAACAAAGTTATAAAACACACAAGGTTTTACGCCAACAGTCGCAAAGTGGAACACAAATATAACAAATTAAATTTAAGCTCCATGTCTATCAATTAAAAACATAATGGTCATATAGGCAAACGTGCAGACCCACCATCACAGCAGCAAGTAGATTTAGATGCAACACTAGAACTGCAATGGAAGCTAGAGTGAAGCACAAACCTCCATCTAGACCCAGTTGTCCCCTTATTAAAAGCACATTTAAATTCTCCAATTGCCAACCCTCATAGACATCAGTCCCCTACAGCTGATTTGTGTCATCGAGACCCACGCAAACATTTCTGAGAATGAAATATCCTCCTACCAAGTTTCCTGGTGATGCTTCCAGATGTTGTTGCATAATCCTGCTCGCTATCCTACAGACAAACAAACAAACAAACAATACATAACCAGAGTGGCACTCAGTATAGAAAATACCTCAATCCCCTTTTGGAACAACATTTAAACACTGTGAGATCTGGATTTGTATTTGGATCGTCACCAAAATTGAACATAATTAAGATATCAGCCCCATAATTATGGCAGATTTTTACATATTTGTAATCATTCGGAATTGGTGTAAATTTCCCTAAAAATCCAGATCTTGTTATTTTAAAGAAAGTGAAAAAAAGAATTCTTGCATCTTCCCCTTAATCCGGATCTGCCCAGGAATGTGTTGGTACAGTGAAAGTACAATTGTTCCTCTTCTCCTTTGTTTTTAAACTCTGGCTGAAGAAGGTACTTGGCAGCGAATTCAGTCCCCACTTTGTCTTCTTGTCCCAGTTGCTGATCCGACACCGCTGCCGTGCACATCCTCCTCCTCTCGTCGCAGTTCATTGACTCCGCGGCGTCCCGGCAGACACGGTTCTGTGAAGAAGAAGAAGAAGAAGAAGAAGAAGAAGAAGCACTGGGTGTGAAGGAATGCTCAGCGGCGGCGGAGTAGAACTAACAACTCGGGTGGAAGCGGCGCCGAAGACGCACGAGTGCAGTGACACAGGACACGGAGCTGACAAGGGGACAAACAGACGGCCTGTTTACGTTCTGACAGGCGAGGAGCAGGTGAGGTGCATGTTGGGCTGGGTGGTGGAAACAAGAGGGACAATGTTCTTAACAGGTCAACATGCAAGGTGAAGGAACCCTGTGACTATACCTTCCCTTTTTTAAATGTCATTATAAAGTGTAAGATATTTAGTTCAGACTCACATTTGTGTAACAAGCTGCAGAAAGTGACTTAAAACCATCAGCAAAAATAAATTCAGGTGCAAGTAGAAGCAAGAAGACCTCATGTTGCTCTAGAGGCTTCGTGAATTGAAGGTTTGAAGTCAGGAGGAGGGACAACAGGTGGTTAGTAACTTTTTAATATCAGCGTGTGTCTGAGGGAAACAATATTATCAGTTATAGATAAATCAGCTGCTTAAGTGTTGGCCAACTGATATTCTTACAGGAATAATGAATAAATACATATATTTATCTTGGTGGTTTGTTCACTTAAACACAAAGTTGGGCAGACATGTCACATATAATTGTGTAGTTTAAAATTCATTAATATAACCTGACCATCTGAATTAAGATTAATATACAGATAAATCAGGAGATAATAATGTTCAAGCATTTATTTTTAAATCAGTACAATAATCAATCACCAAATCCTATTTATTAATGTTGCAAACCAACTTGGTTGCTAAGAAACTAAATAACATGGCAGGTTTGATTTCCAGCTAATTCAATGACATGTGATTATAGTAATAGAAGCCTTTGTTATGCATATTACAAAGATCTGTCTCAACCTATGTGGAATTCTAACACAAAAATAGATCTAAGTGACAAGAAGATCAGTTTTATAAAATGTGGATATATGAGATGCATCTGTTATTTCAATCTGAGGCCGTGAGAGATCCCACTGCCTCAGTCAGGATAACAACTCAGGTAGGAACGAGTGGATACACACAACTGTCAGCCTGTTGCACAACAGATCCCCTGCACGACAACAGTTGCAAATAAACCCGTCAGAAAATACACACAGGTGGAAATCGTGGATGTTGCACAGATCAGTAAAACCTGCACAGACACAGAACCTTCACAAATCAAACAAGCTGTTCCTGGCTGCTAGATGTGTGTGTGTGTGTGTGTGTGTGTGTGTGTGTGTGTGTGTGTGTACCTGAGTCACACCAAAGTGCCGTGGAGTCTGGTGCATCTGGCACTCGGTCTACATGCGTGTACATCATTAGCTGCTAACTCTGCAGCGAGCGGGCCAATCAGCCGGTGGCTCTGCAGCAGGGCTCAGCCGACCTGAGCCGGTGCTACAGATCCCCCCCGGGGAGACTCCACTCACACTCCCGTGCTTTGAGTCCAGGCTCTGCTTCTCAAAGTCTCAGGCCCTGATTGAATCTCCTAGTTGCAGCGAGGAGTAAAAAGAGACGGCTGCTCGCTTGTAAAAATGACTTAGCACTCAGTTAACTTGTCACTTTTGACTGAGAGGCGTTTAAAACCCCTTCTCCTCATAACTGACTTCTGCTTCATGTCTAACGAAGCATTAATCTGCAATCACCATTCATAAAAAGCATCATTACAGTGTGTCTGTGTGCCGTGTTTAAAAAAACAATACTCGGGTCGATGCTTGTGTTGTTGCTGCAGTGCGGTGCAGGCTGATCAATTATAAAAACTCTTTTATGAATATAGATATCACACACTTCCCAGCTTTTAAGAATTCTAACACAAAAATAGATCTAAATAATAATAATAATTACACTTTACTTAGCAGATTTGATCAGGCACTCGTCAATAACTCAGTTTTTTATTAATATATCAATTTCATTCATCATTCAAGGGCAGAGGTTGAGCTGCAGAATCACCTGTTCCTCGAGTGAGATGTAGATTCATTATGTGAACAACCGAGTAAGTTCAAAACTAAACTTATTAACTATAATCACTACCTGCAGTTCCACTAACACATGGACTGGGATCAGTGGTTCAAACCACTAAACCAACCTGATAATGTGCTTCAGATTCACCCGGAATTATTCCCAGAGGCCTCAGAATAACACGGATATTTACATGTAAACCAAAAAGCGTGTTAATACTGAAAGAATTTTTTTTTTACTTCATCTTAATATCGCAGGACAAATTCATGAGACGCCTTGGAATCTCTCAGTCGGTAAAATGTGTTTACTTCTAATTCCACAGCTCATGAGAGCACTCTAAAAATTATGAGTTTTTTTTTATTTTGCTCCTCATGTGTCAACAACATTAAATGAGGGGGAAGCGCTGAAGTCCCAGACGGGTGATATTGTCAAGGTAGCTTTCAGCTCTGATTGCAGGCAAGCTGTTATTTCCAGAAGGTATCTGAGGCGTTACGTGCAGTTATATAAACGCCTCCCGTGTGAACTTGATGAGGTCTCTCTGGCATCCGTCCACTGCACTGAACTGCCTGTCAGCGCAATTCATATTCAGATTAGCAGCTGAAAAACACAGCAGCTAGAGTTTTGGCAGCAAACGCCAAAATATGTCTCTCATTTAGAAAATATATTTTATTCAAACACTAAATTCAGTGCCTGAGAAATAAACTGAATGCATCCGTATTATTTTTTCCGCAGGTCTCTCAGTGAACGTGTCGTCCAGGCATATTGAACTTAAAGTGTAGAGCAGCTGACGTATGGCTACCAGCCCCTTGTGACACTTGGTATTTTCAAATGTCACAAGACGCTATGTGCAATGCACAGCTTGATTTGGAAAAAAAACACAAAAAATACGCTTTAACAAAATGCAGGACTCGGTGGCTCGGCTGAAACAGGAGATTGGTGACATTGTGTGTTTGCAGCTGTCAGAGGTGACAACAACACCTCTAAGTGTGTTGCCCTCCTCACTTTCCCGTGGGCCCTGGACATCTCTGATAAAAACCTGCCACAGACAGAAATGTCAGAGCACAAAATACAGTGTTCAGAGTTTTGTAATGCACTTAAACAAAAAGACTGGAATCAATTTTACGATTAATTCCAATATTTAAAAAACACTGCCACTATCTTTGCTGCACTATCCTGCTCAGCATCACTTCTGGGAAACTCTATAACCTGTAGATCCTTATAATTACTTTACTAGCTGCAGGTTTTCTGTGGCCGTATCTCACTGCTCACATTCAAAATGCTCACATTTAGAAAATCTGAGTGGAAACGACTCAGGAGGTGAATCCTGTTGATACTGAGGGAGAGAGGATGTGATGCAGGTCGACTGAATCAGTTTATCAGTTGGAGAGAAGTGCTGATTTCCCTTTCTGGTGGAGGGTTGGATGAGAGGACTCATTGTCTGTGTGTTGGTGAATGAGGCTGCAGCCATCAGCCACTCAGCTTAACAACTGGAAACATCTGGGTAACAGCGACTGACGGCAGCAGAATCTGCTTACCTGCAGGTTTGAAGTTCCCTAATTGACGTGTTGCATTGTTATTTCGTCCATTCAGCGTTTTATGAGTCGGATTTGGTCCCAGACGAGTAGTTTCCGTTTTGCCGCGAAGCTAAACTGACCAGATGCAGCTTCAACACACAGACGCTCCTCTAACTCTCAACAAGAGAGCAAATAAGCTTTTTTTTGTCATTTCGCTTTTAACAAACAAAGAAAACACTCAACCTGCTTCTTCTTTTTCATAAACTCACAAAGCATCCATGGCCTCCTGATGTTACCTGAGCTTCCGACATGGAGGACAGTGGTTTTTATGATTGTAGGGAATGGAAATGGAGAATTTTAAGACATTTTCTTTAAACATACATCATATTTGCATGATAGCATATGTGAGTAGGCTTTTGAAAAACGCAGCAGGAGATGTTCTGGGTCAGACGCCTTCACAGCAACATTACAGCGAGGGGTGGAGCCTGGTTAGAGTGATGTGGAGGCTAGCACAATGAATGTGTTTACACAGTTATAAGATATATAATGTTTAATATTTTTATGGCACATAGACACTGGAATCAGTCCTTTTCGCCCAAAACTCTAGAATCTTAGTCTTGATATTTTTATGCTTTCAGTTTGTGTCCATCCATCACGTGCTAGAAATGTCATCAAATCAAAACCAAATCTATATGAGGCCCAAGTGTATAATGATATCACTTCGGATATTCAATTATTAATGGTTATTTGCAAAGGTAACACCTACTGTATAATGCAGCAGAAATGCACGAGATTATTATTATTTGTTATCTTTTTGGGGTTTCGGCATTTTACCAGAATTTTAAGCATCCTGGAATAAAATCAATTTGCATTACACAAAATGCATGCTGGGAATTTCAGGATCTTACAAATATGAATTGCTGGCTCATCTCTCAGGGTATCAAGGTCTCCCTGCCACATTGTGTGTTTCTCCCCTGAATCCCATTATCATGCTAATGAAGCCGGATACAATGGTCGGGGAATAAAAGTGGAATCTGCCTGAAAGCCTTAGCTTGTGTCAGGGGGTTCGAGTTAGCATTCTGCGGCTGCTGTTTCTGTTTCTCAAGGATAACTTTTCCAAACTGTTGTCAGGCCGAGCTGCTGCTTTAATGAGATCAACTGCTTACCTCAGCAGGCGCCATGACGGGGCAATAAAATAAAAAATAAAGGTTATACGAGGGACGTTATGTGTCTTCAGTTAAACCGTTGAACCGAGACTTGTTTTCATCTCCTCGTCTCTTTAAAACACCTTTTTTCTTTTTCTATGCTAATCCCCCCCCGAAATAAATCACACCCTCCCTCTTCTCTTTCAGCTGCAGAGGATTCTGGGACAAAATCAACAGAATCAAAAAAAAATATGTAAGGATTGTCGGATAATCTGAAAGAGAAGAGGTGCTGGAGGAAACGTGCACGCCTCAGAGGTGGATCTGGGTTCTTCAGTGCACGTGAGCAGGTCGGCTATTTCAATTGTCTCTCTGTGGGATGTGTCGAGGTGGAGGTTCAGGAGGACGATTCTGCAAAGGGCCGATGTTTAGTGCACTGGTAAATCTAAATAAAACAGGTGAGGTTATTTGTGTATTTGTGTGGGAGAAGAGGGAGAATCTCACCAAACAAGAGGAGAACAGGTGTCTTCTGCCGCCCACAGTTGAACACGAACAGTCCAGGTCCGCCTCCTCTCTGCTGCACCCACCTGAAAAACTCTCACATACTAAATCTGACATTTACAGTCCTGCATGTCAAAGCCGCAGAGCAATTTCAGACTGTTGTGCCCCAGTGAAACACGAGGCGCGGAAAAAAATGGAAAAAGGATTATTTGCTTGCACCAAGAATTGATCCTCCAACTAGGGGAGCATCCGAGCGGCAAGAGGAAGGGAATGAGGGGGATATCGTGTTTGCACTACATGCTGCTGGTCACTTTATACGTCCCACATGAGAGGGGGGGGGGGAGCTGAGCACTTTGTCCACAACGTCTTCCGGCGCTTTGGAGACAAGGGCCCACACATGCACATGTGCCCGGCAGCATTTCGCTCCGTCTCCCTCGGGACGCTTGGACATGTTTTCACAGTGTTTACATTCAACATGCTCCTTGTTTCCGGCTCTGGGAGTTAACAGAGGTCAGAATTAAAAAGACTGCGAAATGAAAACCAGTCAGGGACTGTAGGTGTGAGGTGTGATTATGTCATCCAAAGACCAATTAACCCCCTGAAGCCTGTTTAGACACTTAGATTGTTGCCAGGGGAAATTATTTAATCAGAGCCACGATGGTTAATTATTCGTTGAACCACAGCTGTAGCCAGCACTCAGAATTTAAATCCCTCTTTTGTTGTTTCTGACACAATCTGACAAATTAGTGGATTAGTTTTTGACAAATTGACCCAAACACATTGAGCTGTATTTCCTTTGGAGCCAAACAAAGGCTACAAGTGACTGATTGTCCTCTAATCGCCGGTCCGGGGGCTTTGACTCAGAGATAAACGTTTGGTTTCAAGGGTTTGCTTTAGGGAAACTTCTTGGTTTAAGTTAAGTAGACTCATTTGTTTAGGCTTAAAGAAGCTTCGCTGCAGTAGCGACAGTAATAAAGAATAATTTTGGTGTTGCATGTCCTCGTAAATTAATGCTACATGTGAAAGACAGTATTCTTGCACACGAACACTAGGGGCAGATTCTACCCTTGTCTCAGCACTATTTATCTATGGGCCTCACATACGATCCATGATGGTGTTGCGATCACTTCTGTGATCTCAGAAGTTACAAAAGCTTAAACTGCTCCAGTCGTATTTTATCTACAGAATGGAAAAACCTCAAGTGCTTCAGGGTTTGAGTTGCGTTGGGCCCTCTACTACAATACTCCCGTTACATACATAGTACATGTAAAGTACACAACAAATATATGAACAATTAAGCTTGCAACAATTCTGTCTGTCAGAACCAAAGTGTGGCTAAAAACGAGAATATCTCCGGACTTAGACACAATGAATTTCAACATTGTTTGTATCGCTTCATCAATGCTTGTCTGTTGATTTGAGGGAGGAGCTTTTGTTTTGCTGCTGAATTCAAATCTTAAATCTAAAATCTACAGGTTTTGCCAAAGCAAACACATTTTGAAGAAAATTATGCTATGCAGACGTTTTTATGACATAAGACACAAGAGACCAATCCGTTTCAATCCAGTCCAGCTTGTGCACTGTAGAAAAACAACTTGAGGCCAGTGATTCTTACCTCATAGAAAAACAAATTGCCTTCTAACACAATCCTGGCAGCAACTGCTTCTAATAAGAGAGGATTTTTTAAAAAGTGCATGAAATTCAATTTTGTATTTGACATTCAAATGAAATTAAAAAAAAGTTTGAGGGATAAATGAAACGAATATGAACTCAGGTGTGAATTAACCGCTGCACTGAGGTCTGTGAACTGACAGTGACAGATCGGTTAATATGGTGTCTGGGATCTGAATTGTGCAAATGCCCCCCCCTAATTTTTTTCATTAACACTGAATGTAATATGGATGTCCTCTGTCTGTCTGCTGAAGACGGTACTTGATTCATCAGTTTTTCATCAGGATTGGTTAAGAGACAATCACTTCAGTGGCTCAATCACACTCCCCCCCCCCCCCCCCCCCCCTCACCGGCTGCTGTCCTTTCTCTCATTCCCTGTTCGCCGCCACGTTAACACTGACCAGCATTGTGTGTCTCTTTATATCGGGTAACAGTGCAAGGTAATGTGGGCAGATTGAACAAGAGTATGATTTCTCCCTCGGAGGAGGAGGCTTTTTGTCTGGTTTCCTGATCTTCCCCTGCGAGTCGTGCCCCAGCCGTCTTGACTTACCTCATCAGCCATGCAGACGTATGGTGGGGGAGAACGCTGGAGCCTTTCATCGACTTCTCCTGCAGTCAAACACACGGAGGTCGCAGGGGAAACCATTGAACCTGCCGTACCAATAACCTGCACCCGATTCTGATATGATATCCTGTCTGTCGGTGACGTGTCAGGAAACTCACCCACGGGAGCAAACTCCACAAGGAACTCCGCGGGGGAATATCCATTCGCTCAAAACGTTTATGTTTCCATCAGCACTTTAAAAAGATTAAATCAACTTCTCAGCAGATATTCTCCCTTTAGTTGCTGTGCCAGGAAAGTTGAAGCTACCGGAGGGGAAGAATAAAACTCCTGAGGCCACGTCCCCTGCACCAACCTGCCTTTTATTTCTCCTGAACTATGACCTTGTCTTTAGAACATAAACCCTAACTCTATGAAACGTACTCCTGATGCTGTAACTCAAATCTACAGCCTTTGGTCATAGACACCGTGCTTATCTTTCTGCCTTGGCAGTGACTGAGTTAACTGTACTTCAGTTTAAAGCCGCAACGTTTTAAATGTCCTTTGATTCGCCTGAGAAAGCACAGCCGGGTTTTTCCTTTCAGGCATTTCAGTGTTACTGTTATCTATTGAAGCTTTAGGTGTTGAATTTCAATGAACAAGCTCGTCCGCAACCTCCAACAACTGCTTGCACGGATTCAAACGGTGAACACAGATGGTCCTTCTTGCTCCCGCTCTACTGTACTTCCCCCCGTACGTTTCGAATCTGTGGACGAGTCAGCCCCGGTGGTCTGAGCCCAGGAGTCACCGGAGTGACATTTTCAGTCCTGTTCCAAACTGTCAATCTCTCTCGGGTGAAGAGGCCACAGAAGGTCAAACTGCCACAACCATTAGAGTCAGAGCGTCGGCTTGAGGGAAAGATCACCTGCTCCAGGCTCAGAGCCACTCGTTAAAGGCGATATATCAGAGCTGCTTTATGTTAGACGTGGGGATCTGGTACTTGGGAACACTTAGGAAAAGATTTAAACCAGGCGATCCGGATGATCACTCAAGCTTGTCTTCATCCTGGGAAAGCAAATGTCCGGACTCAGCCAAGTCAGATCGTCCTGAGCGATGTTCTCACTCTGGCTACGTGATGCAAAGTAAGCATATAACAACCCTTAGTGTAAAGGTCTGAGGTCTAAACCAAAGACTTCCTGAGCCTCAAGAAAGGACAGGCTCTCTCTGCCAGAAGAGGTTGTCCTGTTTGCTGTTTGATCAGTCAGTCGCCGAGGGGCTGTAGCACTGTTTGGGAAAGAGACTGCAGAAAACCTTTTGGCAGTCTGGTCGCATTGTGGCATTGGGGGGGGGTTCTAGGTTACCACATGCTGGAAATTACACTGGTGTGAGGAGATACTGAGGAGGGGAAGAAGTGAATGAAAAGAAAAACTGGAGGAGGCCATTGCACAGCAGGGGACACCAGTTCTCCCACTGCAGAAGTACCAGGGGTGGCAGTGGGACGAACATCAGAGGTATTTACAAGTTGAAGCAACAATATTCTGTCTAATACAAGCATCACGAAGATAGTAAATACATATAGTTAATGTCAGAAAGTAATAGCAATTGTTTTTTGTCAAACTTGTCGAATTGAAAAATTGGATGTTTCCATTTTGATATACAACATGGGTTAAAAAGAGAGACAGAATTTTACGCCCCTGCTCGACAAATGGACCGATCAGCTACCCATCGTCAACCCATTTAATAATGCTATACATTATGCCAAAAGAGAAAGACACAGAAATATTGCAACATTAGTCAATCTCACTACTGGTTATGAAGTTTGGGACAAAAATAAATCATAATGTGCAAATTAAACTGCAGATTTTACATTATGATAACAAACAGACGACTGAAGAGAACAATCATCAGATCATATTTATATTATATTATATCATATTTATATATCTGTGCAATAAAAAAAATGCATTACTTTCCCAATAGGTCAAAAATGTGAATTATCTCTACGATTATAATACAAAATTACTGGGCAGTGGTTGTGCATGAATCCATCACAACCTGCTTCCTAGAAACTAGATAATATACAAAGATATATATATAGGAATAAAAAAAGGGAAATAAACACGATGTTGGAGATGGGAGCAGATCCACTTTTCACCCAATGTGGGTAAAATTAACTTAATGTATTTTTCTAACAGTTGGTAACTCTTAAGGTAATTTCAGCTTTCACACCCTGAGCAAGTTGGTAAATTAAAGCTGACAGTTTTTTTTTTTCTCCCAGAGCAATAAACAGGAGTTGAAAGATTATAAGTTACCTAATATGAAATTGCAGAGAGTTGAATGGCTCCACGGGGAATCAATGGATAAAGGGGAGAGAAAAAATGGATATTTGAAAAGACCCAGCAGAGACGATGGTTATTGCAGCAGCTGGAAGGATTTTTCTGGGTATACGAGCAGATTTTCTAGGTCAAAACTCAGAGTGTTGGGTCCGAATCCAACTCCCAGACAGCACACAGATTATATTTTGATGAAATTCGCCGTCTTGTTCCCATACTTCCATACGTACTCAAATGAAGAATCGGACCAGGATATCACTGTGAGTGAATCAGGAAATTGGAAAAATATATAAAGATAGACATCCGTGTACACAGAGAATAAAGCTGACTGTATTACCAAGCAGGTTACAATATATATATATATATATATATATATATATATATATATATATAGCACACATTATATATATATAGCTTTTAAAATATTATTCTAAGATAGGAAACCTTGGTTTGTACAAGGCAGGGCAAATTTATTTTGATAAACGACCTTTTCATACACAGAGGTGGATTCAAGGATGTACAGGGACAGTATTTAGAGAAAACAATTCAAAATGAGAAATTTTAAAACAATTTTCAAGATTTTAAAAAGTGGAATTAAAGATATAAAAGGGTTCAAAGTGGTAAAAGAAAAACAAATCTTTAGTAAAATTAACAAAAAACTTGAGGGGGAAAATGAATAAGAATAAAATGGACAGAACTATGCAGAGTAATAAAATAAAAATAGAATGAATTACAACAATGACATTGACGTTTCCAACCCGGTTTTGACAGATGAAATAGATCGGGAATTCCTAAGATCGTCTGGGTTCCAGTGCTGTACTGAATAATGAGTTAAAGCTGCTTCTCCATTGGATTTAAAACTCTGTACCACGAGCAGACATCTTCCAAGTGATTTCAGTGGTTATATTTCAATCAATCAAATTGTATTTGTATAGCCCATATTCACCATATTTCTGTTATGTATTTGGGAGGAGCTCTGTTAAGAGATTTAAAACTGAGATGTAAAACTTTAAGATGAGTTTTAGGGTCTTACGGGTGATGTGGGCGGTCTTTTTTTTAAATTTGGTTTATACTTTTGCAGCTGAATTCATGATGAGTCGTAGACTGACCTGATAGTCTCTTTAGGAAGTCCTGATTAAACTAGTAATTCATTTTACTGGAGATAAAAGCATGTTCACTATCTGCTGGCCTGTTACAATCTTCACAGGATTATTTCTACATTACCTTTGGTCTCTCGCAGTGATTTGTAATTGTATGTTTTCCTTTCACCTTCATAGTGTTGAAACTGTAATTTGAGCAAATAATACAGTGTCACCTTGATAGAAACCTGCTGATTAAAGGTAATTGCGGCCTTGTACTTGTACACAAGGCTCTGCTCGGCCTTGTACTTTCCCTGATGGTTTAAGCAACCTCAATACCTCAAACCAAGCTCGGTTCATCACAGCCACATTCAAACGTGTGAGAAACAATGAATGATTTCATGAAGGTCACGTTTAAAATATGTATATAAATATTTCTCCTCACTTCTTCTCACACAAGTTTGTGACACCTGATCTGTGAGGTGCAGAAAACAATACAGTCTTTGGTTACACCCATACATTTCATTCTCAATGTTCAGTCACTGCGATAACCATGTGTCTCATCTCATCAACATGCTGCAGGAAACTTCACCGTGTGCAAATACAGAACTTCACTCCAGTCTGAAATAATAATCAGATGAACCAGATATAAGCTCCTAGTAGCAGAATCAACATTTACTCTCAGTTGAGTGAATTGTGATGTTTGGTTGAGTCTTTAGGTTTGATAAAGGCAACTGGCAGCAGTCCTGTAGTGTTTTATACCCACTGTGATTTTAACAGGCCCAATGTATGGTCAGCTCACTGGACGGCCTACTGACAAATTAGCTTTTGAGATCCTCCAGGGACCTGAGAAGATCACTAGGAGTTACTGCCTCTGGAAACAAGGTTAAGTTTTCATTGAGGTTTGCTTTCTGTCTTATCTTTTGTAGGATTACTCAAAAGAACTAATTGTGGAAGAGAAAGTCTGGAGAAGATCCGGTTAAGGCTCTTAAACATGGATCGACAGGTAGATAGCCTTGGTGGAACTATGGGCTCTCCTGACGGCCTTCCAGGAGTAATTCGTACAAAATGTATAAAACATGCTGGAGATTAAGCTGGTTGCCAGGCAACTGGTCTTAGTAAAGACCATACACATTAAATGCAGAAGGACGACGCATCTCCACTTTCATCCACTATCCGGAAATCAAGCCAAAGTGTCTCCAACGATGGAGCGACCAACTGTGAGCATCAGGGTCGTAAATCATGACGTTTCACCTTGATGCTCTAGGACAAATATCTAGTTAAAACCAGACCAGAAAGACTACGACAAACATCAGTTTGATAAGAATGGCCACAAAGAAACCATCTTTGAGAGAAAATGTATTTGTCAATTTCTTGTTTGGTCCATGTCCCATCCGCTAACAAGGAGGAGTCATGACCTATACCGCAGCCAGCCACTAGGCGGTGATCAGAACTGTTTGGCTTTAGGGGAGCTGTTATTTTGTCCTATTTTAGTCTTGAGTCTATGGTCAAGATAGAGTTTCACATATAAATGAATAAAATGGTGAATAGTTAAATTTTTTCAATGTGACTACAGTTTAAGCAAAACATGTCAAGCAATTCAACGAAGAGGCGTAAAAAAAATAATTGTTATTAGTTCTAAATGTTTTCTTCGTCTTTGAGTATTCATTGGACGACAGCAGATGTTCAGCTGTAAGAGATTTTCTCTAGAAATATGAACTCCTGTCACTCCTCAGCTCAACATCAGCCTCAACCTCCAGCGTTTGATGTCTGAGTGTCTTTGTGTTTCCGTCTCCAGCTCCTCAGACGAGCTGAGTTTCCATTAATGGCCTCTGACGGATACAGGCTGTTTAACTGGAGTCTGTGGTAATTATCAAAAACACCAACGACGACATAATAGACTCAAGGTGCACGCTAATGGCCTCATAATACCTCCGTGGTTTTTCACTAATTTCCCTTAGTCTCACCTACGGAGAAAACACACGATGAGAGCAGGGCTTTGATTGGATCCACTGAATATGAATATTCATATTCTCTCATCAAGGGCACAGCTGCGTTCATCCTTTTATGAATGTGTGATAGGAAACATTGTTTTTCAATTTTGTATTCACGAAGAGTCCCGGTGATTGTCGTCGTAACAATGAGGCGCCTCTTGTTTGGGCCGAGATTGTTAAATGATACGATCACATACTTGTCAGGAATATCTCTGTCATAGATTAATGCTTCGCTGTCCTCACCTCACGATGAATCACAAAAGCTCCGGAAAGCTTTTGTGTCGGGAAATTAAATTTGGTCCTTGTAACTCGGGTGGCGTGAGATAGGGCGGGCTGGGATTTGGTGTGTGAACGCACAGTCTTCACTCTTTGTTAGTTATGGCTGAGTGCGGGGGTGGGGGGGGGAGCTGTCGTGTCCACTGTTGCATGCTGTTTGTTAAACAGAACTATTTTTGGAGTCAGACTCTCTTTTGTCTTCACTCTTCAAGGGAAGATAAATTAAGGAGCCGAGCCCGAATAGACACGATCAATCAGAAATGCAGCTTTAAAACTCAGTTTCACCCTCAAATTTCAACATTAGTCAAATAAGACATAACAATTAGATCCCAGACATTTCATACTTCTACTGCACTTTTTAAGCAAGGTCATGTTGTTAATATGCTTATTTTAGATGGATTGAGCCACTGCGAGTACGACTGTGTTATTACCATGCTAAATATGATTTATTGCACTTATCAGTGCAGAACGGCTGATGTGGATTTTCAGGGATCAACGTTGATACCGACACTCGGGGGTCAAACAATTCAGATATTGATATTTCAGCCGAGGAAGATTAAAAAATATTGTCCATAATCAAAACCCAGAAGAAATGTAATTAAAGCTTAAGGTTTATAGTTAATCTGGGAAATAGTATTAGAAATAACTATAAATAAAACAAAAACACGTAAATACTGTGGCTGACATCGAAAACCATACATCTTCCCAGCTGCGGACTCTGCATGTGTATGGCTAAGAGCCCAATATAGTGCATTTTTATTCTTTTTTAAATGTTATTTTATTCGTGAACGGATGAGTTAACTGGGCACAAACTGTGTGTCTAAGAGAACATACAACATTCCTCTGTTTTCTTGTGGCTACCACAGAGTTTGAGACTAGAGGGTTTAGGTGTTAGGAGCGTGTTTCACTTGGATTCTACGTAAGGCCCGTGGTCTCTCCGAACATCAAGCCCTGAGAATTGAACGCTGGCAGTGTCGAGGTATCAGATGTCGGATTAAGAGTAAAACCAATCTCCTGCCGAACAGATTCTTGTCTCCCACTGTTCACTCCTCTGACACCTTGCAAACAGCCTCCTCACGTGTTTGCGACACCTTTAAAAAATCATCTTCTTCTCCAATCAACACAAACACGAGAGGTCAAAAGTTACTAATTACGCATTTTTCCATCAGCAGCACTTGTCCTTCAGCTTACTTGAGTAGTAAAATGACATTTTATAACCTGGTTAATTCTGGGTGCTGTTGTCAAGAAACAAGTTTTGTGAGATGTGGCAAAGTAAAACTCGATGAACGTGGATTTTAAGGGTCAATAAACTAATCTGCTGCTTGACACGTTCTTGTCTTGCACGGCTCACGGCTCTGACACCTCGCTAACACTCTCCGTATGCGTTTAACTCACCTTTCTTTAAAAGCATTTTTAGAAGTCTGGAGTCTTTAGAGACCGAGGTGACCTGAGGCTGCCAGAGCGAGAGCACACATGTCACTCTCAACAGAAGGTACACACACTAAGTAGTTCTCAAATGAGAGAGAACAGCTTACTCACAACTGCAAGCGAAAAATATGACGTGTGACTGACTGTCTGCGTGGATGGTAAAAGACTTAATAATGTCATCAGGCAAAGGATTGCAAAAATACATGAGTTATATTATATTTAGGTACATCACATTTTCTGGGAGCTTGGAATTATAGATATATTTGAATTTTGGTACTTGACTCGTCTTTTCAGGCAAAAACAGGATTTGTGACCACATTATATCTGTCTCTTATTTCCAATGTGGTAGCTACTGTTGTTTTTTTTTTGTGTTTGCAGGTTTTATATATTTTTATATTTTGGGGGGGGGGTTCTATAGACCCAGAGTCAGCAGTGGCTTTGCCCTGCTTCACAATCTTCTTTAGAAACAGACAGAGAAACATGACAAATGAGACAATTACCAGGCGTCAGGGATGGTCTCATCTCTGCTCCCCGCTTCTCCTGCCCTCCACTCGCCGTGGTCGGCCTGGCACAAACAGAATATCACCCGATGATGTGGAGCTTCTGGCTCTAGCTCCTCCTCAAGCCCTCGCTGTGTGCTGTCGACCTGGAGGTGGGAAGTGAGGCACCCTGCTTTTTACACCGAGGCCCCATTTTTCAGTGGGAAAAAACTTCCTGGTGGTCTGTGAACAGCAGCAGATGTCGTGCACAGAATCTAAAGGACGTTCACCTGCACTACCTTTACAGCTGGACAAGCAGCAAGGCACTTGGGCGGACTAGAGGGGGATATTTTGGGACAACACCAGGAGAATACTATTCGATACCCAAATTTAGGGAATCAGAGCAGAAAGTACCCAAAGAATCAGTCATGGCAAATAAATGTAGGTAAGACGAATGGGAATTTGAGATTCAAGAATTGTTGTTTATTACGTACAGCAAGGAAATTGTGTTATTACTGTGTTTGATGGTCGATTTGTCTGTCAGAAGGATTATTGAAAAAACGAAACTTTGTGGAACATGGATCAATAAAGAAAACCTTGGATTTGGGGCGGATCAAAACAAAAGACCATATTGCTAGAGAAGCATTCTGATTATTTTTCTTTCCTTAACAATAATAACTGGATCTTGATGAGGGAAAACAATTGTGGTTTAATGTTACAGATATATTTAAGAATGTGTGCGATTTAACTGATAATCTGGATGCAGCAGATTTACATGTGTGGCCCTCTGGTTATTACTGTGTCGTGGCTAAGTGGTCTGAGGGGTTTATAGACTTCATAGGTTTTTTTTAGAGTAGAAGGTTAGTTTAAACAGTTTAAAGAAGTTTGCCTGATACTATCACTCTTCATTAAGTTGGCTAAAAGCATCAAGACCTATGTGGTGTTTTTTTGCTCCAAACCCAGAGAAATCCCTAATTTCTTTCATGTGGCAACAGAAGTTCCACTTTGGTCGTCTTTTAACTCCATCATCTACTTTACCAGTGTCTTTGCCGGTCTCTGCTGTAACTCCCAGTTTGTTCCTTCCACTCCTTGTATTGGTCACTCGTCATGGATCATGATTATTCATCGCTGTTCAACACAGAACCTCATCTGTGCACCCGAGTCACGTCACTGAGAGTTTAATGAGCAATGGGGGGGTGATAACAACAACTCCCATGATCCCACGGTGCTTCACAACATCATCAAACTATGTTTCTTTACATGTACAGTTTAATATTTGATCTTTTTCAACATTGTAAAGAACATATATAATTTATATTTTGTTGTTGCTTCGGGGCGTCATTTTTCCACCTTTATTTGATGTGAGACAGGGTGTCAATCCGCTGACCTCATATTTCAGTAGGCAAAGATTAATCTGCAGTTTATCTCCTGCTTTATTCACTGCAGCACAGTGAGAAGACTCAGTGTCATTGTTACTGAAGCTGCATGTAAAGAGATTAACCCAAATAAGGCCTTCGCCGAGTAATGACTCAGCGCCGCTCTGAATCAAAATCCCTTTTGAATTTCCAATGACACTTTGTCAATGTTTTGACATATTGTCATTATAATTACTTTTTTATTATACGTTTCTAGTTCGATATTGAAGTGGTGGTTAAAGGAGGACGCGAACTTTCAATCAGTCTGTCTCTCCAACACAGAGCGGCGTGCTGCACGGGTGAGGTTAAAGAGAGTCAAGGCATTATTCATTCATTCATCATCCTCATTAATTAATGATAAGGAGAAAAGAGCGCTGGAGGGAAAGAGCTGAGAGGAAGGCAGACGATAGATGGACCGCACCACACCATGATTGTTCAGGTCCGCTGGAAATGAAAAGGAGAAAATGGAGTAAATATGACGAGAAAAATGAGACAGCGGGGGGTGAGAAAAGGTAAAAGGTTGCAGGCAGTGACTGAAAGCCAAGGGGATGAATGCCTGTGAGAATGAATAAAGAGCAAGGTGGCATTGCCTGGAGGGTTTCACTGAATTATAAATTTAAGGGAAATGTGGAAGATTGAGTGCGGCTGGTGAAAAGAAAGAAAGAGTGTTATCAAGGATTAACATTTTAGGTCAGAGGCGGGGAACCTTTTCACCCCCCAGGTGAACTGTCAGCCTTCTGAAAAAATGTTTGATCCCATTACCTGCATATTTCCCATTCTGTATCTTTTCTTGCTCTTGGAAAGATTGAATTAAAGCATAAAAAACGCTGAAACATGGCAAAGTTTACTGAAATAGACCCAGATATGACACGAGGAAGAAAGGAAACAAAAAAGACAGGAAACCATCTAAAAATACAGCCACATGAGCACTTCAGAGGTCTGTGTATTAGTCATGGAGACGAGTTGCTGAATACAGTTCTCATACGGTTGAGATAATTGCCTCGTCCTAATTTAGGCAGAGCTAATTTGCCGGATAATTTGAAGAGGACAGAATGAATTGCATGTTCTCTCCAGGGTCAACAGTTCACTGGGTTAATGATGGTGGTGATTGTGACCTTGGGAGCAGAACAGAAATAGAAGAGAGCAAGAACCTCGACCGCCACATGTGAAGAAAGACGGTTTCTGCATTTCATTATTTTCAAACATCCAAATCACCCTTTGTCATTGGCCCATGTGTTATCTCCAATAAGTTAGATTTTAATTATATACGTGTGAGCGTGTCTTGTCACAAATCTAAGCAAAGACGTAAAACTGAACTTGCACATCAGAAAGTGCAAGTTACGTTTCCCTTAATATCAACCAAACTAGAAACTAGTCAGACTGTAAAGACTGAACAATGAAACCCAGATTTCTTCACTGGAAGAGAGGCTAATATGTCTTCTGACAATTGTCGATTGGGTCCGAGGTTTGTCTCCATTAACACGAGACATGTATGGTCTTTTCAAAGTAAATTCAGGTTTGGAAATATAGTCATAATGTAATAATGATAATAATAATAATAATATTAACAATAATACTGAGAAATGGTTGGCAAATCACAAAAGTGGTCCTACTGACCAATTAGAGCAAAGTGGGTTTTATTGGGAGGGGGGGAGGTCTTAAAGAGGCAGGAGCTAAGTGTTTCAGACAGAGGCTGAAAAGAGGAGCAGCAGCAAGGAACAACCTGAGGAGCCTGTAAACATCTTTACGTAATAACACTTAATTAGGGCCCCACACTGACAGGGTGAGGCCCTATTGAAATTGTAAGGATTATTATTATTATTAATCAGGCAAATGAATTGGCTTTTTGAGGGCTTTAACATGCTCAAATTCTTACAAAAATGTGCAGAAAGTTAGAAACTGGTGAAAATTTACGTATTCAGGAGGAATTTTCATTGTTGTCACAAAAAGGCTCAAGGGTGCCCCCCGGAACGTGTTCACATTAACCGATCTTCACAAAAATCCATACACAGGTGTATCATGACCAGACAAACAAAAAAGTCTCAGGTGCAATTGGAAAAACGTTTGATTTATTATTATTTTAGGTATCCCAACTTAAAATAATACATACAAGTTTGGGGGGGGGTAGATTCAAGATTCAAGATTTGTATTATCAAATGCACAATAATAACATTAAGCAGTCGCTGGCAGTGAAATGCTTGGGTCACAGGCTCTCTTCTAGCAATGCTCAAATAATTACAACCTAAGAAATAAAATAGAAATTGTATAAAATAGAATATCAAAATTTAAAATAGAAAATAAAGTATATATATCTAAATATATATAAACAGCTGAAGAGAAAATAAAACAACAATAGTGCAATTTGTGCAATGGTGCATATATGTCACGGTGCTAGTTTGGTGGAGTTATTGCAGTTCAGAGGAGTTTTAAAGTCTTATGGCCTGGGGGAAGAAACTGTCTCTGAGCCTGGTGGTGCGGGCCCGGATGCTGCGGTACCGTCGGCCAGACGGCAGCAGGCAAAAATGTTTATGGCTGGGGTGAACGGGGTCTTTAATAATCTGGCTGCTCTTCTCGGGAAGTGGGGGAGGGCAGTTGGGTTGAGGGGATGGGAGACAGGATTCAGGGAGTGGAGGGATGGGAGTGGTGAAGGGGGTTAACAGGGTGAAGGCGGGTAGGAAGTTGTCATTCTGTCTTCTCCTGCTTCTTCTCTTTCAGCTCCTTCTCTCTTTGCTCTTGCTCCGCCCGCTCACTCCTGATCTGATCCTCCAGAGTGTTGACTTCAAGGTCCGAGTCAGACTCAAGCTGATCTGAGTCTTCATGGCCGTCAGTTTTTCTTTGAGCTCAACATTCTTTTGCAAGTCCTCCTGCACGTTGAGCCACTTCTTCTCTGTGGTTTCTACCAGACGCTCCAGCTCCTTGATTCTTTGAGAGCAGGCGATATTCTCCGACTGCCCCCTCCATAGCAGGCTCTCGAGGATCTGAGTCTGTGCAGTCTTCAGTTTGGCCAGGAGCTCATCATTCTTATGGACCAGCGCGGTCTTTTCACTTTGAGAAGTAGAAATTACTTCTCTTTCCCTGTCGACATCCTCCACCTTCTTCTTGTATTCACTTAACTCCTCTGTTTTCCTTTCAATGACAGCCTGTGGCTCTTTGTCCTTCATGATCAACCTCCTGCCCATTTTCTTCAGCTTGGTCTTCAGTCCTCTCTGTGCCTCCTTGGCATTCCTCAATTCACTCTTCAATGACTCAATCCCAGCCAGCGTCCTTGCTGTTTATCAGCTCCTGAAGAGCTTGGTTCTCCAGAGACAGCTTCATATTCTTTGACTCTGAGCCTTTCAATTGTTGCAGGAGGTCTTTCATTGTTTTCACTGTCTTTGGCTCAGTGTTGCTGTTGGAGCAGTTGTCTTGTAGACCTACGATTCTCTCGGCTGTTGACTAATCGAGTTTTCGTTGTGGTCTTGGTGTCTGACTTCAGAATCATCTGTCTCAAAATTCAGAATGAGTCCACTTAGACAGCCGTCTTGATCTGTTGTCCCCTTTGATCAAACTGAGAAGTGGCTCTTCAGTCGTCAGTTATCTCTGTGGACCCCCCTTTGGATTTGAAAACTCCAGCAAGGATAATAACCCCAAAGTATGCAAATAAATGGGTTTGGTCCATCTCATTCCAGCTTTCTACGAAAACACGCTGTCCCTCCAAATTAGTTCAGAATGATTTACGTAATGAAAAGTTCGTAAGGAGGCTTGATGTCCTGCACATGTGTCACTGCTATCCGTGTCGGCCCTGGTTGCATCCTTATTACATTGGTATCCATGCGGGGTGGCTAAAGTGCAAAAAGACCATTCAATTTCATCATTTTTTAAAATCCATATGTTGGCTGCTGATGGCCTGGCCTGGATTTGGGACTGGCTGCAGATGACCTTTTTACGTAGTTTGTTGATTCTCAATCTCATCCTCTTCTTCAAACTCACTGTCAGACTCTGAATTGATAGAAACATGATCTTCATATTCTCTAAACTCTTCCCCTTCATTGTCTTCCAAAGATTTTCTCTCTTCAAAAATCATTTCTCATGTAGAATGACATGAGTGTGTTCCATTTCTAATTAAGTTCATGAAATAAACCTCAATACTGATGAAAAACCTTGTTTCATATTCGTTTTGTCCAATCATATCTTGATTGTAATTGATGTTTCTTTGTTTAATTGCATTTTATCACAAAAAAAGAAAAATACTTTTATTCATGAATGTGATTAGGGGTAAATGACAAATATTAACCATATATGCTGTTTATATTGCTTGTAATTGGGATAAAGTTAACATCTGTTAAGTATTTTTACATATGTTGTTGTTGCTCTATTGATTGAAAGACCGAATAATGCGGTGGGTCCACCAGACCCTGAACATTGGCTGATCACGTTCTTCCTCCTCATCACTTCCCACGTGTTGCCGTCTCAGCCCATTAGTGTGAAGATACTCTGAATTGGATCTTGCTTGATGAACCTGACAGCTCTCACCGGGATGTGTGCTCCGTGAAGAGAGAGGAGCAACGACCTCGCAGAGTTTAATGAGCGTAATCATTTTTTATTGACATTCATAAAATATTGCTGTAGCTATACGCCTGACATAAACAGAATAAAAAACAGATTTTGAGTAACAGCAGTGCCGAATTGTTCGGGATGACATTCCGACAGCGAGCAAGAAATCTTCGTTGGTCACATTATTCCAATTATCATCTTCGGAATGTTCCTACTTTGACATTTTTAAGAAGATGACAACAAATTATTTTTGCCCTTCACGAGAGACAGAATGACTTCAGGACTTCTTAGAATGCAATAGCTGGAATGTTTTCACATAGAACATGTTCCTCTCATCATTAGTCCAAGCTTTTATGGTTTCCTATGAACCAGGATTCGTTTTTGAAATATTAATGATGCCTTTTGAGGCCAGCACAGGTCTGGCCTCTGACAGAGCATGTGTGTGGAGTCGAGCGCAAGCAAATTGGGGCGCGTGAGCTGGAGGAATTTTAATGGAGCAAGTTTTTTTTTAAATGTTGGGGCGTTGCCTTAGCTCCTTCTTTATCCAGGTCCGACTCAGCTTGTGTCTTTCCAGGTTTATGCGAACTTCACATGTTCCAAGGTCCCCATGTCCATCACGGGGTCTAGAGCATGGATACCGGAGATCAACAGGTCCACCATTATATCAGGACAAACATTTTGAGACGCTATTGGTCGGATTGGCTGGACTATCTACTTTTTGGCACATGCCTTTACAGCAAACCAGCAGCAACGAAACATGTAGCCAGAGAACTTTTCCAAGCCAACTGTTTCTAGCTCGATGTCTTTCAATCCTCAGAATTCATCTAAAGCAGTAATGCTCTCATAAACAGTAACTGTCCATCAAGGTGCCGGTTATTTGGTTTTACTTGGGAGAAGTAACGAGGTAGCTAGAGCCAACAAGTAATTCAATCCATCCAATGTCAAATGGATAAACTTTCTTCCACTCAGTTTGTGCAGAGGGGGGTGAGATGCATGTTCAAATTACAGGCAGCCATGTATTTACTTTTATTTTTACTGCAAGATCATCCCAGCAGAGGCCTCTTAAAATTTGCATATAAATATCATTGACCCTGTATTTACTTTCCTCGCCGACACAGAGGAAAATGAAAAGACTACATCAATCACAGAGGAGCTTTTGGACGGAAGAGGAGAGTTATTGGAGAAGATGAAGAGACTGAGAGAAAAAGAAAGAGAGAGGGAGGTGGAGGAGCAGGAGAGGGAGAGCAGCTCGGTAATTGGATCAGAGTTATGTCCCGGTGCTGTTCAACACAAATAAAACTCACCTGTTAGCATTCAAACAATGTCCTAATTATCACAGAGGTATATGTGCTGTGTTCAGTAAAGTGGGACCAATAACTCATCATAACAAAGACATAAACCTGTCATTATTTTAGTGTCATAATAAAATATTGTTTCCCTTTAAGCTACAGAGTCATCATTTGATTAAGGCCAAGTTTTCCTGAGCAGTTCAATATAAAAATGCCATATTGCATCATTATGAACACATTTGTTTTTGGTGACCAACCCTTGACATTGTGTCAGAATGAATTATTGAGAAAGATCCTTGTTGGGAAACCAAACTCAGCAGGAGAGTTGAGAAAAACAACATCTGTCCTCGCAACTCATCAGTGGATTATTTTGCCATGAGTTGCTTTTTGGCCTTTTTGAAGTGTAATGTAGGACAGATTAAATCGAGCCTACAATCTTTGGCCAGTATACAGCCCAAAGATTGTAGGCTCCCAGTCCATTATTTTCCTTGTATCATGATACTGGCATAGTATCCCACTAACCACCACGTCTTTATCTAAGGCAGCCTTTATATGTTGTCTGAGCCTGTCTTGTGTATCCTGCGTCCACTGGGAGAAAAATCCTCTTGCCGTAGACACATTAACCATGTAGTGCCATGATAGAGCATAAAAGCCTATGTGTAATGAGGTAGTGAAGTAGGATGCTGGGGCTATGACAGAGCATCAACAGTTTGTCTTTTGAGGGACATGGGCGTGATGGAGCAAAGCATCAGAAGACCTTGAAGGACCAGGCTGAAGACATCGAAAAGAGCATCTTTTGAAATGTAGATCGGTGATACCGGGCTTAATACCCTAGAGGAGGTTCAGCAAGCACTAATGTCCACCTCCATGAATACTCAATATAATATAACTGCTTGATTCAGCATTCCTGTAAAACCTAAAGGACAGAAAGCTGCGTTGTTTCTATAAAAAACACTTGAGACGGATCCAAATTTAGAGACGATACAGAAAGTTACAGCGGACTGAAAACTTGTTGTTAAAATTCAATAAAATACTGCAAATCTGGGACGTCTGTTTGAAATGCATCGTGGTGAATACCATTCATGAGACTGTGCAGTCCTTGGCCCCGTGTGCAATTTCAACAGAGCCTATATCCACTACACAATCCATTACACTTTAATAAATGGCCTATTGTAACCTTGACAAACTCTGCTATGAGAATTTGTAGACATAACGTAATAAAAAGGTACTCCGGTCTCATTTGAGTGAGCCGGCTCAGAGTTCCAGTAAAGGGTGTATATTTAATGAAAATCTGCTGGAGGGGGAGATTGGAGCACAATGCATATTCAGATGCTAATTCCAGGCATTTGTCTGCGGAGCAGCGGAGCAAATAATTTGACTTTGTGCGGGACAGTGCCCGGTGCCAGCTCACGTTGAAGAGGTGGAAATTAAATGTTTATAAGATGATGCAAAAGAAAGGCAGATATAATGCAGTAAAAAATAATATCCCCTCAACGTTTGAAAAACAATGACAAACTGAATCTGTGAGAGTTTGGTTGGTGCAGCATCACGTTGGTTTGTTTAAACTGTTTTCTTCATTTTCATCTTCCTCTCATTATTCACAGTCAGATCTAATATCAGTGGCTTTTATACTTTGCACGATGTTGTGACACAGCTCTCTCTCTTCAGTTAAATGTTGTTATATGTTCTATATTGAACATTTTCTACTCCAGAGGTCACTGACAGGCGGACAAGGGTTCACATCTGGACTGAGACCCCGTCCCATCCACACCAATAATCAATTAATCATTGATTGTTTCTATTTTAACTAGCGTAGCTCTTCTAGCCTATAGGGCACTAGTTCAGAAGTTTAACAGATCAATTGAATGTGTTGTAAATCAGCTCACGTGACCAATCAAATCTGTGAGAGTCGATATACCACAAGACTGTGAGGACATGATGATGCTCCTGTCCTTTGCTCAGAGGACATTATCTCTCTTTTGACCTCTGAATGTCTTTTCAATGACCCTGTTGTTGTCGACAGCAGCTGATTGTTTCACTGGATTTATTTTTGCTCCAGTTCCCTGCTTTGTCACGATCATTGGTTTAAAAGGTCGGATGTGCATGAATGCAAATGATGGGATCTCCCAACGTTTAACCACTGATTAACACAGAGGGCAATTACCTGGTGATTGCTCATTTAGAATGTAAATTCCGCATGAAAGCGTGTACAGCACTTGTTTGTGTGCTGCTCATATCCCGTTGCGGTGCCTCTTTGTGTGTCTTTCTGCGCCAGTGGTGGCGCTTCCTGATAAATGGGCCTCCAGATGTGTGTGAAGCCTATCTCTGGCAGTGAGGAATATTGGCTCTCCCTGCTACTTTATCATGGAGAAGTGGCTCTGACAGAAACCCTGACACAGAAAACCTCTCCTAGAAGGGAAGTGGAGACAGCTCGGGCATAATTAGAATTAATGCAGAGAAGTGGAATAAGGAAATGAGCCATCACAATACAGATCAGCTCTTCATTTCAATTTTATGCTTCACTCGTTGAATTTCATGGGTAATAATGGATCGGCAAGGCTGACAATCATTATTGCTTGTGATGACAGATCCGTGAATGTCTGCACTGGTTATTTATGCTGCTGTGGACAGAACAACGAGGGGAAAACACTATAGAACACGTGAGGCAGCCAAACAGACACTAAGGTGGAGCAGAGAGGGGATTCTAATGGGATCGTTAGGGTTGACTTGTTTAACCATTGAATGGAAACACACACAGGTCCATGGATGTTATAATTTGAGGATTCAGTAAATGCTCTAACAAATTTTCCTATACATCATTAGGATCTTTCCAGTTCTTCAATGACACCTAAAGAAGAGACTCTATATTTTTACCTTTATTCCAATATTATCCAGAGACCAGTAACACACTCATATCGACCCGTGTTTAATTTTTAAGGCGAAAATGAACACTGCGTAACTCAGAGCTTTGGGAGGTGATGAGACAGAGATGAGAGGAGCTACTAGTAATTATATAATATGGAAATGTCCAAATAATTAATGAATACTTTACTGAAATTCCACTTAGGCTTGGAGAATGAAAATCAAAGAACTTTCCAAGCCAATACGGAACTGGGATCCACTTCTGGTGTTTTCCCTGTTTGTTACAGGTGTTAAGACTTCGGCTAAAAACCACAAATTCTTGTTATTCATGTCTTTAAAGCATCACCTCCCTCTATTAAAAAATAACCAACTCTATATCATTCCTTGATCGGAATGATCTGAATATCATTTACCACAACACCTTCTGAAAATCCTCCAGTTCTTCTCTTTTTATCCTCTCCATCAGATTTTTAGGTTTAATATTCTCCTCCTCGCCAAGGTCACGATCTAGAGTGAGATCAAGTGTCTCATCCACAGATGGCCCTCGCTGATCAAGGTGCTCTCACAAAATGTCAGGTGAGCAAGATAAAGTGGTGTTAGAGCGGCTTAGGAGGCCGTGCGGGTCGCACCTTACTCAGACGTGTGGTGGTTGGATCCCTGGCTCCTCGTGTGCGAGTGTCTCTGGGCAAGACGCTGAATTAAGAACTGTGAAGGTGTTGGGACTAGAATTGCCACCCTGCTGTTTTATGGTTCCACCAAACACTGCAGTTTAGCTACTTTTTTTTTTTTTTACTTTTGTCAATCGTTGACCTCCCGAATCTCAAAGTTTGCAGCAAATCTGAAATGTTGTGTTCACAAGACCACAAATGTATTTAGCAAGATAGTACAGAGAATTTGTCATTTCATTTAAAAATTTCTCAGCAGTTCATCCACGAGTCAAAGTGAACCTTTGTCAGAAATATGTAAAAATTTCCTCAGGGCATTGTTGACACAAGAATGGGACAAACAACCCCAAACACATCATGCTACCGTTAACAGGAAGTACTGAACAAAATAATAAAAAATATTTCCTTCCCGTAATTACTTACATTAAATCCTAAAGCATTGCCAGCCGAAAACCAAAAGTTTTAAGTTAACAGTGAACCGGGGAGAAATACAATCCTGAAAAGCCCATACTCTCTGGTGTCCATTGGAAACCTACACCTCCCTGCACTATGCAAACTACAATTTTGCAAAAGGCCTTAACGCTCAAAGAAAGAAAGAACAGCCCATCGGAGACTTCGCAGGATCCAGCACAGACTTCTTTACGTTGTATTTTTTAAATTATTCTAAATGGTTCAGCACACCAAAAGCTATTAAACATAATTGAGAGGTGGGTCCCTGTTGGGTACTTCCCTCTCTGCTGACAGTGATTGTGGGTTTTGAGAACCAGAGTTCATTAATGGGTATTAGGACAAAGCTCACACAGGAGACCACGTTGTCAAAGAGATGTTATATCTTCCTCATTACAGCAGGTATCAAATGCATTGGCACACACACCCATAGGTCTCCATTTCATTATGCCCTTGTTATGCTCCCCGGGGTGGAAATCTAAATGAAAGCATATTGCACCTGCACTGACATCCACTTGGCAGACTATCCTCTAAAGCTTTAAATCGTTTGATTGGCTGACAGCGGAAATGACTATGAATGTGTTTGTTCCCACTTCCCATCAACGGAAATGGAAATAAATTAGTTATTTTGTATCTTCATACAATTCCTGCAAAAAAATGATTATCAATTGCTGATATATTTTGAATAATTGAAAGTTCCTTTTTGTGAGAAATGTAATAAACATCTAAAGGCTGTAAAATTGATTGACTATCGCATTTAGCAGCGTAAAAACTAATTTGCAGACAAATATATATATACTTTTGAATGCAGCTACCAACTGTGATTTCACCATGATGTAGGTCTTGAGGGCATCAGTCACTGTGTCTGCAGGTCACTCACTAAGTGCATTGTGCATTGTCTGCAGCTGCCTGACTGAATTCAGCTGATGCATTTCCCAGTCGCAGTTGCCTTAGCAACCAAGGTCGTGGGACAGAACCAGACACATGTACTGGAGGATGTGAAACGATAAACACGAGCCGCAACCAATAACCTGTGTCTCATGACCACGTGGTAAATCTGCTGGAAGCAGCTACAGATATCTTGAGCCAAATCAATTTGAGTGAGATGTGTTTTTAATGTTTACGATTGAGTTTCCAAACTAAATCTTCTGATCCCAGCAAGAAAAACCTTTACTGGACATGAAGTACGTCTGATGTTGTTAGAGGGTGAAATCCAGCCAATGGGAAGGAGTCTTGTCGTGGAGTTAATAGATTTGTTGAAGATTTGATTCCAATCTATGTCCCACAATTGGCTTATTTGACTGTTTCCCTGCATTGCTCAAAGACCCTGTGTTGCAGGAGGGTGAGACAGACAGGGAGACGGATTGAGAGGGGGGGGGGGGGGGGGGGGGAGATGGAGACACAACTGGGAGCACTGACAATCACAATAATTCAATTTTCTGTTCCCTGCAGCAGCACAATGTATATTATTCATCTAAATGGAGCGACCAGCATCCACACTCAGGGAATGAGTGTTTTCAGAACACTTAAGATATGTTTCAGTGAAGGCTTTGTCTTTGATGGCACCATGATGACCACTGCAGCTTCACAATGACGCCATTAACAACGTTAACCATATGATGTGGTCGCTTAAACCTTAAAGGTAATAAAGCCGTTCTAAAGAGCACAGGTGTAACTAATGACAGTAATAATGGCTGCCTACTGGTCAGGGTTTCCCAGTTCCAGGGTCCTGACGTTGTGCGAGCTGCCTCTTTGTCATGATTCACTGGGACGCCTGTATGGAGCAGATCCATCATGGATGTTACACCTGTGCTCGCTGGGATGAAATAAAGATAAGGTATCTGCCGTGAGAGATGTCTCTGAGGGTGGGAACGTTTTTAACATTCCCAGTATCACATAGAGTCGGCAACCTTGTGCAATTCCCAATTCACTGAAGCTTTGTCCAGCTTTAACCTGCAGTGGTCTAATCAAACAGAATGGCTGAGTGGGTGTGCAGGGCCTTCAGATAGAAGGATACACAAGAGTAGGAGAACAGGAAGTACAGAAGCTCCCAACTATTCTGACACTAAGACAAATAATTCAGACTAGATTTTTTTATTTCAAATTAAACAGGAAACGGAGAAATTACAGTATCCAACCAAATAGAACACAAATCCAAACACAAACAAGGTAAATGTCCACAAATCAAAAGGGCCACACAACAGAAAGACCGGTCCAGAAACATTAGTTATTTAAGGTTCCAGGAGCAGAATCGAGACAGTTATGAATTTGAGTCGTTTCATATCCAGATAACGAACATTACTCATCATTTTCATAAATTGGGGGCCCCGTTTTTGCAGAAGACAGGAGCCTCTTGAGGTGTCTGAATTCAGGTTTTTGATTTGAGCACTTTGTCCGTGGAGAGCCTATAATAGAGCATCATATGAATCGTTGGATGATTTTCTATCGTTGCAGGATTATATGGCAAAAACTCAAGTGTGGTGGTCTACTAGAAAACCATTTATCAACTCTATCAGCTAACATACCGGCGACCTTGAGTATCCTGAAAGGCGCCTTATAAATAAAATGTATTATTATTATACTGGTACCAGAATATGTGCAAAAAATAATAAAACATCCAGCAAAAATAAATTCAAAACATGCTAGGGACACTACAACAGCGAAACAAAATGGATTTGAATGATGAGGTGCTCCAGGAGTCAGTCCAGCAAACATTGAAGTCACATGTGGCTGCACCTGCTTTGGTTTAAATGGTAAATGAAAGTGCGTCTTTAAAGTCCGACGACTTAAAAATTCACCTGGAAGATACGTGGGTTTAAAAATGCAAAATACTGTATATCCCCAACAGCCACATTAATAATACCTCCTAAAATGCACTACCTACATATTTTAATACTCCTTTTGTTGGTCTCCTGTGTAGCTTGTGTACATTCAGGAGCCCAGCTTCACGGTCCGGATCCTCTCCCCTCATCTATTCACAAACCTCCCACTGCTGCTCCTGACACGTCAGCCCTCACAAGCTGCTTTACACTCAGTGCATGAATCCTTAATTCACCTACATGCTGTTACACTGTGGTGCTCTGCTACAAATCCTCAACATCCATCTTCCACGGGACACAGACTATAGACCTCCAACTCTGCTGGACTGCTTCTGCCAGCAACCACTTTCCATCGACACGCTTCATCTACCGCGACCTCCCGCTGCTCAGTGAGCTTCACAGAATCCACGGAGTACCATGACTCTGACAACAAGTGCAGCTTTGGTCTGCTTTGTTTTATTTTCCTCTGTCTTCCATTGGAACGTAAATACTGAATCCTGCTGTATGTCCTACTTTCTCCCTCAGGGTCTGTTTGATGAGTCACTCCAGCTTTACCTGGCTTCATTCTTTGTTTATGTGTCATCTACAGCAGCTTCTCCCACTAAGTCCCAGTTTAAGTGTTCTCAAGATAGAGGAACAGATAATGTATAAAAACATTTCCGGTCAAAATATGATCATATCAGTATTAGGGGCTTTTGAAAGGGAAAGATTTTGAGAATAAAGTTGAAATATTTAGAGAATTAATTTGAGGGTATTTAGAGGGAGAATATAAATCACCCTGTTGCCTTCATTACAATGAGGAATGTGGAGCGTCTTGCAAAGTTATACTTTAGTACAAGTTTAACAAACAACACAATGCTTCATCTTCTGTCACGTCGGCACAACATTACCATAAATATCAGGACTTTGAAGAAACAGAATCTAATCTGAAGAAGGAAACACACGGACTCTGAGGAAATTGCTTCTTTTGTGGAGGATGAAATGTTTGGTAGTGGTTGACTGATGGTTACATCTTCAGGATATCAAAGAGGTTTTCTAGTTTATCAAGAAACAATGAGATCGGTTCAAGATTTTGGATCCAGAAGGCGAGCACAGATTTTTCTTTATTCTTGATATAATAACTTTGTTCTCGTAATATTTCGACCCCTTTCAATTAATTACAACTTCAGGGTTTCAATATTCCAACTTCATTTAATTATTACCACATTCAGATCTACATTCAAAATAGCACGTTTCTTTTTTTTAAAGTATTGTCAGTGCTCCAGAGTTCTTTTCTAATTTCATTGAACAACAGTCACGATCATCAGCAGTCTCAGGCTCGCTCGCTGCCGCCTGACCTCCCGGGGATCAGCAGGTCTTGGCAGACTACACCCCCACTCTGGATGTAACCTCCAGCACCAGCCCTTAATGGAGGCCATCTCCCAGTTAATCCCGAGTTAAGCCTCTAGTCAAAACAGAGCCAGAGGGAGCTGGAGTAGATCTGGTTTGAAGACCGGGGCTGGAAACGAAAGGAGGAGGCACATGATTAGACATTTCTGAGCCATATATCTATTTTTTCATTCCCATTTAAACGCACACACACTTTCTTTACTGTTAAGAGATGTCTGTGTGCCTTTGACCTGTAATAAGTTTTTACTAATTTCCTTTGGACATTTTAAAGCTCACAAAAAAAGGACATTTCACTTGTAAGCAGTGCTAAGCATTTGAACTTGGGTCGTTCAGATAAAAAGGTCAATCACTTTAATGTCTCTAAATCAATGTTTCAATGCCCAAATAACGTATCAAAGGTTTGTGTCCTAACCAAAAATAAACTCTCTTTATTATACCAATACTCCTGTATCCTCCTTAAACAGATTCTTCATGCACAATAGGAAAATATCCAATGTTCTCTGGCCCTCACACTCAATTTCCTGGATCCTGTCTTTGCATCAAATACAAAGATACACACTATTTGTTGAAGCACAACATTCCCGAGCTGACGTGCAGGCAGCGAAGGCAGCAGATCTTTTAGTATTCCAAACATGCGGCCGGTGACTGGTCTTATTAACCGTGAAGCCCAGCGGACTCCCGCTCGCAGGCTTCCTCCACAAGTCCTTTATCACCTGTTGAGAGCTGCTGAGCGTGGGCGGCGTGAAATAAACAGGAGGTATGAGCCATCCTGCTGCGAAGCCACGGCGGCCATCATCTCACTAACAGAAAGAGACATCACCCTCCGAGAGCAGGGGGGGTGCAGGACCTTCAGGAGATCACGTGATCGCAAAAATCAAATGTGCATTCAGACGAAAATTAAAAACAACAGAAGCTTGATTTAAGGTTTTTATCACAAATTATAGCTTATAGCACTTGAGTGAGTTATGAGCCAAGAAAGAACCTGTTTAAAAATTGAGATGTATTATTTTCCCAAATTAGAAATAGCAGGACGATACATAAAGATGAACGACGCAAATCCAAAGCACTGTTATCTCAAATCCTGCCTCCTCCATGTAAGTGGATGAGACGTACATGGACTAAACTAAAGATAGTCAAATAGAATTTTCTCAACAGTCTTTTTTCCTCTTTTAAATCACTTCTTATCACTCTATCGTTTGTCCGAGAGCCGTTTCTTTCCCGGTAAGTTTGGCTTCATAATTCATTTGATGCTTGATTGACAGCTGAGACTGGCTTCTGATTGGTTGTGTGCCTTTATCGACGGGGACTCCATCCCTCTGATTCCTTCACTGCACTGAATCTGGCTCCAAATGTGCAAGATGGTTTTCGTATCCAGGATATTTTGCATAGATTTCTGGATAATGGGAGGACATACAAATTTGAGCCGAGTCCTAATTGGGCTCCTTTCAGCTGACGGAGGAGGTTTGAGGAGCTGCAGTGATTACGGACAGAGGACGCCACGAGCCTCTGCTGCAGACATCTTCACTCTGCTGATGGTGCAGTATCATGAAGGAAGGAGGGGGAGCTGTAAACTGTGTCACAGCAAGTGACCACGTCTTGTTCGGCTTGACGATGTGAACGCGAGAATTAGAAGACGGATCTGAAATATCAAGTGAAATCCAAATATCCACCTTCACAGTGTCTAGTCGTGACTGAACCAGGCGTGTTTTCCTTCACATCTTCCCCACACGTTTTTAAAGGCACTCGAGTAGCTGAGTAAATTTAAACGCTAAGTCTTTGTCACTGATACAACAGAAGCTTAAGCTGCGGTGGGTTGTTCTCCCGGTTTCCTCCTCGAGTCTGACCTCGGATGACTCGTGAATGCAATTAACCACCGGCTGCAGAAGGAAACCAGCAGAGCACTGGACCCCGAGGACAGAACTCCAGGAGCTCTGACCCACATCGTGTTTACACTGCATTTGGTTCTCGGGCTTTTTTTTTTGAACAGGGTTGAAATGTGGGCCACAGAGAACAGAAGACTCCAGATAAGCAAATATGATGATGGATGGTGGTTTTCCATGCAATAACACTACTTCTAACTGTAATTTTTTATCACTATATATACATACATGTATAACATTGATTAATACATGTTTAATACAATTTATGCAACTGTTCTGCTGGTTTCCTCCACCAAGGAAGTTTTGTTTTGGCCCTGATTTGTCCGCAGGATTAAAACGACTCAGAGGATTTCATTGAAACCTGGCAGGAAGATGGGACACGGGTCAAATAAGAGGCTATTGAATTTAGGGCAGATGCAGGCAAAGGGATCTGGTGGATTTCTTTTAATCCATTTCTTCATTATTTAGAGAATTTCCGAAGGGAACACGGCATTGGTTTTGAGGGGGGGGGGGGGGGGGGGGGGGAGTGGAAATGTGGCATGCTTAGGAAACTGATATTGATGAATTTGTGCAATTTGGTGTAGATCTACAAAATGTGGGTGTAGAAGATTTAAATGTGGTTTAATTAGGTATCTTGTTTCAGGTGGTTTCACACACACTCATTCATAAGTATGAATAATATTTAATTTCTGTCATCCTAGATTAAATCTCCCAAAAAATCAGATTACCCTGAATCCTACAAACTGGATCTTTAAGGAGGAAGAATACAAGCAATAACAAATAAGAATATGCTTCTGGTTCTAGTTTGTAAAGTGCATTGCTGTACTGAGGTTGCACTTTTCAAATATCTTTAATTTAAAAACTCATCACTCCATTTTCTGCCACATCCAGTGTTTTGAATTTTGAAAGTGAGGTTTAACGTTGACTTTACATTTGAATAACGCAGGTTTATAAGATTCCTGTGCAACGCAGAGTTTACCATTTCCCAGGTTATCATAATCGAAGCAGAAAACCCAATTACAGCGAAGCCATTTACCCACAATGAGCTCAGCGTTTACAGCCGTAATAAAACTGTTGTCATTAGAGAGCATTATGACCGTCAGCTCCAGCTTTGGCACCGCTGGAATCAAAGTGGCACGGAAACTGTGCGAGCTGCCCTGTGCAAACACCACCAAGCTCAGTCTAATGAAAGCTGCAGTGCTTTGCTCAAAGGGGATTTGAACCACCAATCAAATGTTCACAGACTGTGCAAATCAGACGCCCTGGAGCTATAACAGCGTCTGTGTTCTTGCCAATAACAATTAGTCAATCTCAGACTGGCCTTTGTCCAGAATAATGAAGCTCATATAGTCAGCGAGGTTGCAGTTGTTGCCCCGCTGGTCCCGGAGCAGGTTAGTTAATTTAGAGTCTATCAGGTCCTCCTCCAAGTTAGAGCATGAGTTATTATTGTCTGAATAAATAGCATCCGGCGTTACAGAAGAATATACAGCTTGTGCTATTAAACATCTTTATTAAATACGACTTCAGTCTGTGGTGACGCTGGTTGCAGCTTCTCAGTCTGAACCTACAGGAATAGTGAGAGTAAGAAAAGTCTGTTTCCAGGACTCAGTCCACATGACCCTGAAGAAGAACCCTGAGCTGGAGGATCAGGTTTTTGTTTCTCATAAATATGCTATTTAATCAAAGTTTATTTGTAATGTAATTTTATCAAAACAAATCAAATCTGAGTCCGCACTTCCTTGGGCCATTAACCCTTTACAGGCCAAGACGATAATATGAATAGTTCCAGATTTTTGAGCCACATATTGAACATTTAGACAGATTTCTGGAATATGCCGGTGGAATAAGTTAGTCGGGCAAACTTTCATTTGCAGTGGCGTTGTCCCTGTAGCTTATTCTAACGTGCTCATTGTCAAATCACACTTTATTGGACACTGCCCTTCGCTGGGCCATTAACAATAAACGTGCCAAGTGATAAAATAATTAGATGAACGTTTCTCGAGCCACAGACAGACAGCGATTCCTGGAATATATGTATTTCCATATGAACCTGTGCCACATAAAATGTTTTACCTTACCAGCTTGTCCCAGTTTAAAAAAAATAGCTTCCTTCCCATTACGTTTTACCTCGTCTATATGACTTCACGCCTGGTTGACATCAAAACACAATGTGGAGGATCTCCATTGAACTCCCTCTCATTAATTACCATTTCTCTGGAGTGGGTTCACGAGTTGAGTTCATTTCTGCTTAAGAGGATTTTGAAGTGCGCTGTAATTAAAATGCACTCTGCCTCATTCTTTATAAATGGTGTGAGTGATGCATACAAAGTGGCCAGATGTGTGGCATATTATATTTCTGTACAAAGGACTGACAAACGAACACACACTGTACATGCTCAGGAGAATAAGGACACCTGAGAAGACATGTTGATAAGTGGTTCAGGTATTAGATCATATAACATGTGTACTGTGACAGGGGAATATTTGACCCAGTATTTTGTTTTGTTTTAGTGCCCTGAAGGAAAGTAGCTGTGTACTTTGAAACAATCAGGAAAGTAAAGTCACGTCTCGGTTCATCTCATATGCTCGAGAAGGTGTTTGTAGTTTTTGTAATGGTGTTTATGTTTCGATTTAAAAAAACTACTGAACCAAATATATGGAAACTTGATGGATCTCATGATTCTGCTGTTTTAGCACTGAACCTTTGGAAATAAAGCTGGAGATACACAAGGAGCATAATTTCAAAATAAAACAGGAAACAGAGATCTGGGACGGCTGGGACCTGGACCAACAAAGAAATGATTTAATTCAGGAGGTGGAAACAGGATTTGTTTTTTCTCTTTGTTGAACTTTACGAGATAGAACACAGCCTTTACAATATGTGCTGAACCCTTCTGGTTCTAAGATGATTGCTGTATATTGATGCACGGTACGGTGGCGTAGTGGTTTGCACCATCCTATCACAGCCATGGCCTTCAGGTGGCAGGTACTCCAGCTTCCTTAGGTTAAATATCAGACTTTACATTGTCCAGCATGAATGGTTTTATCTATCTCAGCCATGTGACTCACTGGGGACCAGGTTGTACCTCCCCTCACCCTGTGTCAAGTGGGATTAGCTCCAGCCCCCCCACCATGCTTCAGGATAAGTGGCATAGATAATGGAGGGATGGATGGATGGATGGATTACTGTACTCTTATGCATTAATTCAGCAGGAAGCAGTCTTCTTCAGTTGACTTGTCATACCTTATTTTTACATTCTGCCTGCTAGAACACACACTGCACACTATTGCAATTTCTAAAGCAAGGCCTTTGTTGCTTACTCCAGAATACACTTCACTGCAGGTGGTCCAGAACGCTGCCACTCGACTTTTCAACACAATCCCAAAATACATAACCATATCTGTCCTGTTTCAGACTCCTTGCACGGGCTGCCTGTTTGTTTGAGGATTGATTTTTACTCGGATCCTCTTGTAAAGCATTGTGGGCCATTCCAAAATCTAGGCAGAGAACCACAGGAGATGAAGCCGTGAGGAACACAACACGAGACAATCTGCCAGAAGAGGTTAGACGAGCAGAATCAGTTATCTCTCTGCTTAAGACACATCTCTTTATGCTTGATAAGTTATTTATATTAACTCTCTGTTGGATTCAATGGTCGGTTGGGGGGGGGGGGGGGTATTGTAGCGTACTGCCGATCCCACAGTCCAGTCTCGTATTCAGCTGTCCTCACTTTTAATTTGTAAGATAAACCAAACAAACAGTGGTTCATCACTCCAGAGTGTCCACCTCACATCTGATGCAAAACAAAGCCGGAGCAGCTGAGTGCAGATTGGACACAGACAATTATCGAAGGCCAGAGGAGAGTGATGTAAATAAAAGATGGAAAGTATGAAAGGTGAATTATATATTTTTAATGTCAACATCTTTAATTCATCTGGTTGATTTGGTTCAATGTAAAAACAAATATCAATATGTGAAACATCAGAATTTAGCTCATACATTCATCCTCATGAAAAAACAACATCTTGTTAAGTCTGGATCTACTGTTATCAGTGTATTGATCCAGTGTCTCTTAAAAAACAATATGCACAGACACACACTCACAGACACACACACACACACACGCTCATCACGCACCCATCACAACTAAACCACGATGTTTATGCCGAGCTAGTTTCTCTGTGATTTAAAAAGCCAGATTCAAACTGAGGCAGATGAACATCATTCACTGAATACCGATTCCAACAGAGCACATTATACAAAAGTAAGTATATTTGTTTTGTTTGCAAAACAAATGAAGACGAGAATGATTCCAGAACGTATACATCGTTTAATTCCTTCACTAAACACATAGTCACAGATGAGGTAAGAACATAAATGCTGTAGAATGTTTATCACCAAATCCTCCTCAATGCGCAGCGTCAAAAACACATTATGTCCTCGGTTACACTTAATTATATACATTATAATAAACATATAATCATATTAAAGCACTTTATGCTTCCATTGCTGTAATATTGTGCATTTTGTTGTATTTTATTTCCCATGTGTCTGACTCATTTTCCCTATTAACTGGTGTATATTTGAGTTTCTCTTGCGTTTACATTGTTTTAACATACACATATTTCATATCCTCCCTTAGTGCCTTGTTAATACAGTCCTATAATGTACATTTTAAACTGTATAAAAAAAGGTGCTGCATAAATAAAGGTTTTATATGGTCGTGCAGACACAGACAAACTGATCCAGAAGCAGCGTCTTGGGTGAAATGATTGGGTCTCATGACTGTACATTCGGAAAAGACAGATTAAGATGCATTCCAGTGTATTTATGAGAACAGCAACAGAAAAGGAAGAAGCAGTATAATAGCTTAATTGCACCATGTGAGAATTTAATGGCGTCTGTTCACAAAAGAGCCTGATTTGTTTTGTGTCTTGAGGTCCCTGCTCCTCCGTGACCTCTTTAGTTCTCCCTTCACGAGGGTCACAGCAAACACAGACCATTAGCGTCAAAGGGAAACACGACACTGGGACGTCACCAGTACAGCAGCAGGCGGACGAAAATAGAATAATATTTAAAGACAGAGACATTATCTCAATTTGTGCTTCAGTTTATATGACTGAATTAAAAAGGATCAGGCTTTTAACAATTCCTTCTCAGAACAGTTGTGATTTTATGACTCCATTAAAAGCCTTGTGTCAGCATCGGAGTCGATCTCAGAGATAATTGCCCACGTTTTCGCTGATGTTACCACTAATTGGCCTTTGGCCCTGACTCTGGACCAGCTTTTTTCAAACCTTATTAAAAACCTTGCACATTCTCAGCAGCTGACTTGCACATCTGGACGGGGGGGGTCGGAGTTCAGTAGATCGAAGTTACACGGTATTAACCTTCACTTATGGTCCCATTTAAAAAAGAAGAGGAGCTAATTAAGGCCGTTGTCACTTCTACACAGTTTGCTTTGGGATGAACTTTTCAGAAATCCGGACCAGTGGAGGGGGGGGGTCTCATTCCAGATCAATCTAAACCGTGGTTAGTACCAAACGCTGATGTCAGGTGTATACAACCCAAACTATAACAAAGTCAAGTGTAGGTCGGTGATTGACCAAACCATAACTAACCGGATCAAATGTTCATAATACAAAAAAGACGTGAAGCTTGATCTGGACTGTCAGGTGTGAAAAACCAACAGCTCAACCGTAACACAGATATGAGTCTTTTGAATGAAGAACATTAATGTACATAATTCACAGCCTTGGATACTCCAGACCTTTAGAAATAAAGCACGAGACACATAATTTCAAAATAAAACAGGAAACAGAGAACTCAGAGTAGTGACCATGGACGAGTAGGACATGGACCAACAAAGAATTGATTTACTTTTGGAGCTTATTTAATCTAGGAGGTGGAAACAGGATTGTTTTTTCTCTTGGTTAAACTTTACGAGCCTTGACAATATGTGCTGAACCCTTCTAGTTATAAGATCATTTCTGTATTGATGCACGGTACGGTGGCGTAGTGGTTTGCACCATCCCATTACATGGCCTTAAGGTGGCAGGTACTCCAGCTTCCTTAGGTTAAATAGCAGACTTTAGCCCAGTTTATTCACCACAGCTTTTATCCTTCACCGGCTTGATAGTGATGTTATACTATAATTTATTTCATGCATTAGCTGCACATCAGATCTTCCCTTCACCTGATGCCGGGCTGCAGCCATAACTGTCAAAACACAAAGGTTTAAAGTAGGCCAGCTCACTGATTCAGGCGGCTGCATCCAAGCTGCGGTTATTCTGCTTGCAGGCGTCTCCTGTCAGTTCAGGCAGCTGCAGCAGTGAGGCTGCTCAGCGACTGGGCGCCCGGCAGAAGCTTCTTTGAAATCCAGCACATCAAACATGCCTGGAAGGCTTTTCTCCACCTTCTCCGAGAGCCGCTCCTTCTCACCTTGGAGAGAAGGAGAGAGAGAGAGCTGCGTTTTCTGAAGAGTACATTTTCTGCAAGGTTTTAAGTTTTTGCATCGAATGTACAGAGGGAATAAAATAACGATCTCTCCTCATTCTTTTTTAATTCTATTTAGTTGTTTTTTTTCATTCTCACACGTCCCTCGTTCCGAATTAAAATTCCTCTTCTTACTCGCCCTTCAACTTTATCATCCAACCAGACACACACACACACACACACAAACATTTAAACATTGTGTTGTTTTCCATGCAGGGCATAAGCCACATATCAAAAAAGATACTAAGACTTTAAGCCATGTTTGTGAGAGAAGCAGCCGTGTTATCTGAGACACACTCACTCTTAATGTTACATAATCCTTTGTGTCCATGTTGTTCTCTGCAGTGCGCCGCTGCCGAGCTCCTGTTTACTCCAAATAGTTCTAATTAGAAACTTTTCTCTGCAGCCTTCAGGGTGAAGTTAACACGGTTCTGTTAATGTCTCACTTTAATCCTCTCATAGCAGCAGTAGCCTCAACATCATGTCCCACACGTCTACTGGTTATTTCTTCCTCCATCATATTTCAAAGGCTGCTGACACTTGATGGGTGTTTATTTCTCATATACGTTCATTTGGAGCCGTGTAGGGTTTAAAGTCTCGAGCTAGAAGAACTTGGAAATGTGGATGTCAGAGCTCAGAGTTTGGGGATAGAAGCACAAACTTTAAAACTAAACATTTATCATCCAGGAGTTTGCATGTTCTCCTTCCTCCCACAGTCCAAACACATGCAGGCTAGATTCATATGACACAGGTATGGTTGGTTATTTGTCTGTGTGTCTATATATCTGCCCTTTGATACCCTGTCAGCTGGGATTGGTTCCAGCCCCCCCGCCCCCCGTAACCCCTCAAAGGATAACCAGTGTAGATAATGGATGGATTTACCAACCGATGCAGCTCAACAAAAAGGATAAAGACAAGGTTTTATCTGCTGATATCAGTGCAGAATGACACTTTTGGCTGCATCCCTGTATTCCACTGGTAGTAACGGAAGTTGGATATGGATATTATAATATATATATATATATGTAATATCAGATATTTCCTGGCCCACAAAGACCATCTCCCTCCTGAGCAGCGTAGACTACGAGGTCTCAAAACAAAATGAGAATCCTTAGGAGAGGTTATGGTCCCTGTAAAGCAATGAATTCTGGGATAGGTTGGGCCAAGAGGGATCCAATCATTGGAGCTTTCATTATGTTTAGGCTGTAAGCTCGAAATAAGACCACCTAGTCGTAACACTTTTCAAATGCAGGCTCCAAAAATATCTAACCCCAGAAGCCTCCGCACTTAAAAAGGGCCCCCGATAAAAGCAATATCAAATATTTCACAGCTCAAGTTTGTATTTAAAACTAAATTTAAGAAATTAGCTGATATCTTAAATATCTGCGTGTTGTCTTTTTATTGAGGGACTTTAAATCAACTGTTTCTTTGAATTATCACTATTATTCAAGGATTTCATTTCCCCAGCACTAGAAATAAATGAAACACCAAAGCTCAGGACAGGAACTGATCAGGCTCAGTTGTGATGTTCCTCCAGGTGGGGACATCGTGTGCGACGTCCTTTGTGCAGCCCGACACGAGCTAGTTAATTTAACAAGTCCCGTATAAGCAGCTCCAGCAGAAGCGACATGTGCAGCATCTGCACCGGACGTCATAAATGCTCCTCAACAGCTTCTATTCCTGAGCCTTTGTCCGACCAGCTCGCTGTGACCCAGTTTCATCACAATGCAGCTGGATTAATGACAGCCAGACAAAAGATGGCGAGCGTGTCCATTATGGCGAGAAGATAAAAGATAGAGGTGGTGGCAGAAAAATCTTAATCTGTTTTTGCTTCTCTAAGCAGTCTGTGCTGTGTAATCTCTTCTCTAACATTTGATGTGATAAGATCTTTCCCCTGATTCTGTTTGTCTTATCTCTCTGGAGCTCAGGGGGAATTGAAAAGGAAAAATATATATGTTTCTGCTTTTGTTTTCAGTGCAAAAAACCTATGGCACAATGTTACAGACTGGATTTGAGATTGTACACATGCAGGTTGATCACAGCTAGATATTATTTTTAGTTTAGTTTGAAGGTATTTGTAGGAAACAGTGAATACAGACTTTTTAAATACCAATGCAAGGAAACATTCTATATATATATATAATGTGGACTTTCACCGGTTCCAGTGTCAAAGCAAAGACCTGAGACGCAAACAGTTGCTGTGAGCTGGTGGATTGAGGCAGAAACAAGTCGTTGATTCTTTGCAAAGACAAATAAACAAAGGTATAAAACACACAACAATCAGGCAGAATGATAATGAACGAACCAGCTCCTTCTCAACAGCAGGAGACGATGGCGTTGATGATGTGATGAGGAAGAGGAGCCTGGACACGTTGATGGGAGGAGGGAACAGGAAACCACACCCAGGCTGCGTGAGTGTGACATTTATCAATCATTCACTACCCGCTACTCACTATAAAGGTATTTCTATGTCGATGACAATAAGCAAAAAAGCCTCTGGACTCTACCTGGCATCATTCTTGCAGGATCATGATTTACAACAATATCCTCACCCGTGGAAAATCCCATAAAACTTAAATGTTTATTTTAAACTTAGAAGTAAGAACTTTTGGGTCAAGAACCAGTTGAATAAATATAAATTTAAACGACTGTCACTTATTTATTCCCATGATAATAGTCTCGGCTGCTCAGAGGACCAGTAAGGACCAGTCAGGACCAGTCAGGACCAGTCAGTGAACCGAACCGATCAAAGCTCCTCTCCAACTGCGGAGAGGCCAAACCAAATTCAAATGTATGAACTGAAAGCGATGCAAATTTAATGTGGACGTCTCTGATGCATGCATGTAGAGCACCTGCACCACAAGATAAGACTCTGGCCGGGGGGAGAGCATATATACATATTGAATGTGGAACACAAATTTTCCATTTCTGTCCATTTTCTGCCCATGAATTAATCATACACACTATGACTCTAACACAGGGCCAAAGGTATCAGTCACATTTCTTTGCAGCCCCAAAAATATATATCACTTGGAACCTTCCTGCGTTTTAAGGCATCTTCACAGTTTACTGCTTATTGTTTGTCCTTGAGTTTGATTTTCCAAGAAAAAGCCAATATCAATTAAATGAACAGGTAGAGCAGAAAGTAAGTGTCAGACTCAGAAAGTGTTTTTTTTATTTATATAAAAAGAAGCACTTATTTTTGTATTTGTATTTCAAACCTTGAAGAACGGTTTTGGAAAGTTAAAGACATTTCTTTCCCCTTGATAGATTCATTATAAATCAAATCTATGTGTGGAACCCACTTTGTGAAGTTAAAGGCAGTTTGTAAGTTTCGACACATTGAGTATTTGGAGGTTTTTCTTTACTGTGGAGACCAGATGAAGATGATTCGAGGGCTGTGAGCAGGGGCAGTGATCAGGAGGTGGGAAGGCTCCAGAGCTCCAGGAGGAGGGGAGAAACATGAAACCCCCCCACCCCCCCCCCCCCCACCCCCCCCCCACCCCCCACGCCTGGACAGGAGACAGCAGCGAGTAGACCACTGCACAATCCTGACAGCTCATTCTGTTGGAGATAGAAAGTCCAACAGACTGGACTTCTTTTCCAACACGTGTACTTTGCTTATACAGGAAACTCAACAGTTGGTCAAAAGAATTCACAAGACGTAAACCCGAGCTGGTTCCGGAACCCGAGATTCAAACCCTCGGCTTATTTTGCCCATCCTCCTCTCTGTCCTGTCGCCCGTTCAACCAATCAGGAGGTGGGTTTCTCTGTCTCCTGATTGGTTCCAAGCTTCTGATTCATCCCGATCATAGCGGTGTCATACTTGGGTAGATTCTAATTGTGTGTAAAGTAATGATTGTTGGTCTGACTTTGACACCATTATAAATCTGTGGAGTCTGTTTCAGACCTTAGATTCCAGAGGCTCTGTTTCCGACTCCTTTAGCTTCGGGCGATGTATAACTGCATTCTTTTAATATGATTACATTTCTTACAAATTGAATATATGTGCGAAGAGTAAGGACGTATACGTGATGAGATTTCTTTATGCTGGATATATATATATTCAGCACATGATTATGTTTTGTGGAGGCCTATAGAAATCTGTTCTGTATGGGCTTGACCTGTGTGGTGGGTGTTCTCTTAGTGAAGCTCATAATCAGCTGTAACGTCTTTAGCTGGATGAGTGTGTTTCCTTTGGAGGGAGCTTCTCCCTGTGTCTGTTGCTAATTAGACATTTGTCAAAGGCTATGCACAGAACAAGATGCTTATCAGACGCAGGATCAGATCCAGAATCAGAGCTTTTTCAAAGGTTTTCCACAACACTAACTCCACCAGGTCCACACTCTCATAGATACCTGTCCAAATATTTATTTTTATCACAGTGACAAAGTGTCAAGATCAAAAGCTTTCTTTCTGTCCATTGAACCAAATAGACAGTGATGAAAACATAACCTCTTATTAGGAATCTTGATTATCTTTAAATACAAACACTTCTATAACTGACACTATGTGCAACCAGGGATTTGGCATTTCTTTGACAAATTTAGCCTGAGGCAAAACATTTCTTATTTACATTTTACAATATATTTATTATTTTTCTAAATGATTACTTTTAAAAATACATATATGTTTTTAGCGTGACGGCCATAGAACCCATCAGTCATCCTTTTAATGTGAAAAGCTGGTGGACAGCATCAAGAAAAACTTCATGCTAAAAAAAGGCAATATTTCAAAATAAATGCTCATGCACCATATCTTTCATCTAGTTAAATTTCAGATTCAAATGGAAACAGTAGGCAGTTATTACCTCACCTTATTTTATTACAGGATCAACTTGAACCTTCTCCCTGCGCCGACTGAAACTAGTCCCAGTGCGTCGTGCTTCAGTGGAAACAGGCGGAGTGATTGCACTTCTCTGAAGGTCCTCATGAAAATTCAATATCAGTGTGTTTTCATTCCCATCACTGTATTCCTCCGGAGCACCTGTCAACAAATTGCTTCTCGGGACCAGCAATGCAACTCAATATCAACCCCAATCTCCTCTGAGTCCCTCTTAATCCACAGCTATTACCTCTCTGCGCCCGTTTGAATCCCCGTGGATTGATTCTGGTTTTTAAAAACCTGTGTTCACTCTGGTGAGATGATGCTTAAAATAGCAGAGACGGCAAAAAGACAAAAGGGGAAAAGGAGATTGAAACTGTGACGGGTGACAGATGTAACATGGCCGACACCTTCTGTGTCTTCGTGCCATTATTTCGCTCTCTTCCAATAAACTAATCCTTATTGGAAGCTTTAAAGTTTTAAATCCTTGTGGAATTGATGCGTTTGACTGAAAAACTATTTGCAGTATATTTCACTCACAGCGTTTTCACCCACAGTTAAATCAGGCCTGCTGACCAACGTTTAGGAAAGCTATTTGAGATGTGGCCTCGTGTGATGTAATACATGAAACGCAAAAGTATAGTGACGAAAGAAAAAGATGATGCTGTTGGAAATATCAATATAAGAAAAACAATACATTTTGTCATTTCTGTGAGTGTTTGCAAATGTGTCACAACTTGTGAACTCACTTCTCATCCTATCCAACGTTTGCTTTAAAACTGCATACTATGTTGTACTGTGTACTATGTTTTGAGTACTTAATATGTTGCATACTACTTTTATGTTTATACCGGTAGACACCGACTTTCAATCCCGTCTTTGTCCTGTTCATTTGGCAGAATTGGTAATAAATTGACTTTGAAATTCAGACTAACAAGGTCGTCAATACCGCAAGACTGAGAAGTTCTGTAGTACTTCTGAATTTGCCTGAATGTATTTGTATTAGTCCTGAAATGTCTTAATCCTTGTTTGATCATGCTAAGCACTTTGTTTTGAAAAGGCTGCATAAATAAAGATTAGTATGATAACACAACAGCCTTTGATGGCGGCTGTTTTAATGTTCTTAATTTACACATTTACTTTGTGCTAATGTAAAGGAAACATTGATTTTAAAAACATGTACACGCAGCTTGTCCATACCTCCATCGTGACCTTTATGAAACAATCAAATTCACTAGATCTGGTTTTATTTGGATAAATATCACGAAGATCAAACAATTATTCCCTGAAGAAGTTAAACTAATTTCCTGGACCTGCACCACAATTGAAGGAGCTCCTGTCAGACCTGCACTGCATCCTTCCATCAGGGTTTAGTAGTTTTAGTGGAATTCTGCTGAAAAACACACAAAAGAGAGTCTGATGAAAACATATAACAACTGCCCCTGAGTCCAGAAGTCTAAATCTGCTAGATCCAAATTTTTATTTGGAACTGCACACACTCTTGTTTTTCATTAAATTTCGTGAATGTTTGCAGATGTTAAACATATTTAAAAAATCCTGGATTTGCCCCTTTGTTCAAATCCCAGCAGGATCTTTCTTGGCCTCCTTGGGTCCCATCCTTCCCCCAAGTTCTATGCAAATCAGTTTTGTAGTTTTAACATAATCCTGCTGACAAACTAACAAACAAAAAGACATGGGGTAGAAACTTTAACCTCCATGTTGCACTTAATGCTGTGCAGCACATCCAGTGGTTATGAAACAGCAGAGGTGGGATCAGGTGACTCACTCCAGCGAAGACGCAGTGAGAAGGAAACAATCGTGGATCTGCAGCAGCTCAGGTGAGAAGTCTCTTCTGTCTCTGCTGAGGTTCCCTGATCCTCGTGTTCAGGGGAGGACGACGGGATAATGAACAGCGGACCGATACACACGTGTCCTCCGCTGTGTGACAACAGCAATCTGACAGGTCCCCTGCACGTCACACTGTACCAGACGTTATGATGTGGGTCACAAACACTGATATCAACTCTGCAGCATGTCGGATTGTGCAATGAAAGAATTGACTTACTGTAAATAGAGAATATGTTCCTGTAGTGACAGATCCTGAACTCACATCCTCCGTCTGGACGTCTCAGCTCTGTTTCTCTCTCAGTACAGTACGTGTCAGTTTGCTTTATGTTTATGTTTCTCCATCAGCTCATGTTTTAATTGTTTTGTTTTGTATAGTTTTGTCAGACTTTTGAAACCCCAGCGGGAAGTCGGCTGCTAAAAAACCAACTTCTCAAAAGCCAACACAATGAAACACTTTGTACAAGAAGCGCTATTAGATTGAAGTTTTATAATTAAACATTAATGAATGTAGATTAATCCTGAACTACTCAGTATATTGCTTCTGTTGAGGTGAGAATGCCCACTTCAACCCAGCGGTGGTTTCTCTCTGAGATACTTTTCCCTTTTTGTTCTGAAAATCCTTCACATCCTAAACCGTTACCTCCCCCCCGCTGCTACTTACACCGGGTTTTAAAAAAGCTCTTAAGGAACCTGGTTTATTTAGCTTATTTTTCAGCATATTTATTATTCATGAGATTTAATCTAAGATTTTAAGACTTAATTATTTGATTCGGTATAAAAGGATTCCTCCAAACAAAATCTAATAAAACTTGTTTCAATGAAAGCAGTGACATAAACATGGAATTAGTAACACGTATTAAAATTCCAGTCTCATCTGAGGCAGGTTTTTCATTCTCACCGGTGCCTCAAAAACACTACAAATAAAAAAACTCAAGCACTTAAAGAACAACAGAGCTGCTTCAACATGGAGCGAGTGAGGAAACATTTGAGATGTGACCAGACGCCCCGTCAGCCTCTTCACATTCCACCTGCCCCACTTGATCTGGCCTGATTCAGGACAAAGTGCAGAAGAAGAAGAAGAGGAAGAGGAGGAGCAGCTGAACCTGGTTTTTCTCTGACTGTGAAACATCCGTTATCTTGAGCCGTCGTTTAACAACTTGATTTCATGAGCAAAGTGAAGAAAACATATTTAAAACTTAAACCTTGTGAGAGGCAGAAGCAGAATCTGCTCCTTTCTACAACTATTTTTGTTTTTTCAAATTAAAGAATCAGCTGTATTGATTTATAAATGCATACAAATAATTATTTTTAATCTTTGTTTTGCTGACATCAATCTATTCTTGGTCCATCCTACAAATCAACGTGTGGACACTTAGAAGCATGAAAATATGTTGGATTCATTATGAAACAGGTCAGAAGAGGGAGTGGCCCTGGACATGGATAATATAATTTAGCCACGTGGGTCCCAGACCAGATCCCAATGTGGTTCAAGATCCAATCTGAGGATGCACACAGGACACATTCAGGTCTTAACTCAGCTCTGACCACTTGTGATTGGATCAGTCAGAAGTGATGTTGTTAACAGGTCTGAACTGGTCAGTGAGAACTTATTAATGATGCCATCAGGTTATGATTTGGGTTTGATATCATTGATTGTTCGCTTGGTTACACAAAAAAAACGACTTAGTATCTGTCCTCCAAACTAGAAGGACTTGGAACAAGAAAGAGCCCATTGAATTATTTGTGAGATTTAGCATTTTTGACATATTTATAGATTTCCCCGGGAATAATTCATGTGATCTTAGAGTGGATCCAGACAAAGATGCAGGTTGAGAATATTATTTTTGTCCCTTTCCTTGACATCATGTGATATTTTCATCAGTTTCTCACGGATCTTGATATTTAAGGGAGTGTGGTGGCAATTTGGAGCAGGACTGTTGCATCTTGGGCCGAGGTATCAGGCGCTCTGCATTTCCAGTTGTTGAGGAATGTTCAGAGTTTCCTGTTTCATAATGTCCAACCCTGTGTTCCTGCTAACGGGCACCACAGTGCTCCTTGTTAGTGCTGAAAGGCATCATGGGATGTGCTGAGGCTAAAACTGGGGGAAGAGCTGCATCCATCACAAATCCAAGATGGGCTGAGGAACCATTAAGCTTTACGTCAAAAAGCAAGAAGAAAGAAAACCGTGCTTCACATCTCTGTGGTGGTAGATGCATCTGAGCAGAACAGAAATCATGTGTGATCACAGTGGATTAAACACGAATCTGCATCGTCCTACATTTACCTAGAGAATTACTCGTCTTCTGTGCAGGGGATGGGATAAAGACTGAGGACAAAAGGAAGTGGTTCTCTCTTCACAAGCCTCGGCTCTTGAAAGGGTCCGGCTGAGAGGAAAGAGACCAGTCTCGGTATCACCCTTTATTTAACACAGGCGCTGTGGAATGTAACAAGAGGGCGCCTGCCTCACTGAAGCCGCCCACACTGTGTCCCTCGCCCACACGTGCGTCCTACAGCACAGCAACAGGCCAAAGAAAATGTGTTCAAACCAAACCTAAGGTATTTATGCTCTCAACAAAATGCACATGCTGGAACCAGTGGGCAGTGAGAGCAGTCATCTGGTGATGAGGTGGGAGGACTGGTACACCGCCTGCAGAACTGAGTAACACACACACACAGTCAAGCGTGATTTCATGTGTAATTAAATTTGCTTGTGTCCATTTAACTTATTTGTGTCCCCCCCCTCCTAGACCCTGGG
>NC_070626.1:29172547-29237027 GCF_947347685.1 Pleuronectes platessa
AATTGAGATACTCTAAATAGAGAATAATGTGACAGATCCTGAACTCACGTCCTCCATCTGGACGTCTCAGCTCTGTTTCTCTCTCAGTACAGTACGTGTCAGTTTGCTGGTATATGTTTATGTTTCTCCATCAGCTCATGTTTTAATTGTTTTGTTGTGTTTAGTTTTGTATGACTTTTGAAATCCCAGCGGGAAGTCGGCTGCTAAAAAAACCAACTTCTCAAAAGCCAACACAATGAAACACTTTGTACAAGAAGCGCTATTAGATTGAAGTTTTATAATTAAACATTAATGAATGTAGATTAATCCTGAACTACTCAGTATATTGCTTCTGTTGAGGTGAGAATGCCCACTTCAACCCAGCGGTGGTTTCTCTCTGAGATACTTTTTCCCTTTTTGTTTCTGAAAATCCTTCACATCCTAAACCGTTACCCCCCCCCCCCCCCCCCCCCGCTGCTACTTACACCGGGTTTTAAAAAAAGCTCTTAGGGAACCTGGTTTATTTAGCTTATTCTTCAGCATATTTATTATTCATGAGATTTAATCTAAGATTTTAAGGCTTAATTATTTGATTTGGTTTTAAAGGATTCCTCCAAACAAAATCTAATAAAACTTGTTTCAATGAAAGCAGTGACATAAACATGGAATTAGTTACACGTATTAAAATTCCAGTCTTATCTGAGGCAGGTTTTTTATTCTCACCGGAGCCTCATATGTTGAAATGAAAACAAAATCACTACAAATAAAAAAGAAACTCAAGCACTTAAAGAACAACAGAGCTGCTTCAACGTGGAGCGAGTGAGGAAACATTTGAGATGTGACCAGACGCCCCGTCAGCCTGTTCACAGTCCACCTGCCCCACTTGATCTGGCCTGATTCAGGACAAAGTGCAGAAGAAGAAGAAGAGGAAGAGGAAGAGCAGAGGAGGAGCAGCTGAACCTGTTTAACAAATTGATTTCATGAGCAAAGTTGAGAAAACATATTTAAAACTTAAACCTTGGCAGAAGCAGAATCTGCTCCTTTCTACAACTATTTTAGTTTTTTCGAATTAAAGAATCAGCTGTATTGATTTATAAATGCATACAAATAATTATTTTTAATCTTTGTGTTGCTGACATCAATCTATTCTTGGTCCATCCTACAAATCAATGTGTGGACACTTAGCCACGTGGGTCCCAGACCAGTACGGGTTAGTGAGAACTTATTGATTATGCCATCAGGTTATGATTTGGGTTTGATATCATTGATTGTTTGTTAGGTTACACAAAAAAAAACGACTTAGTATCTGTCCTCCAAACTAGAAGGACTTGGAACAAGAAAGAGCCCATTGAATTATTTGTGAGATTTGGCATTTTTGACATATTTATAGATTTCCCCGGGAATAATTCATGTGATCTTAGAGTGGATCCAGACAAAGATGCAGGTTGAGGATATTCTTTTTGTCCCTTTCCTTAACATCATGTGATATTTTCATCAGTTTCTCACGGATCTTGATATTTAAGGGAGTGTGGTGGCAATTTGGAGCAGGACTGTTGCATCTTGGGCCGAGGTATCAGGCGCTCTGCATTTCCAGTTGTTGAGGAATGTTCAGAGTTTCCTGTTTCATAATGTCCAACCCTGTGTTCCTGCTAACGGGCACCACAGTGCTCCTTGTTAGTGCTGGAAGCCGTCATGTGATGTGCTGAGGCTAAAGCTGGGGGAAGAGCTGCATCCATCACAAATCCAAGATGGGCTGAAGAACCATTAAGCTTTACGTCAAAAAGCAAGAAGAAAGAAAACCGTGCTTCACAATCTCTGTGGTGGTAGATGTGCTGCATCTGAGCAGAACAGAAATCATGTGTGATCACAGTGGATTAGACACGAATCTGCATCGTCCATCATTTACCTAGAGAATTACTCGTCTTCTGTGCAGGGGATGGGATAAAAGAGTGAGGACAAAAGGAAGTGGCTCTCTCTTCACAAGCCTCGGCTCTTGAAAGGGTCCGGCTGGGAGGAAAGAGACCAGTCCTCGGTATCACCCTTTATTTAACACAGGCGCTGTGGAATGTAACGAGAGGGCGCCTGCCTCACTGAAGCCGCCCACACTGTGTCCCTCGCCCACACTTGCGTCCTACAGCACAGCAACAGGCCAAAGAAAGTGTGTTCAAACCAAACCAAAGGTATTTATGCTCTCAACTGGAACCAGTGGGCAGTGAGAGTCATCTGGTGATGAGGTGGGAGGACTGGTACACCGCCCTGCCGTCCCCGGTCACTGCAGAACTGAGTAACACACACACGGTCAAGCCTGATTTCATGTGTAATTAAATTTGCTTGTGTCCATTTAACTTATTTGTGTCCCCCCCCTCCAGACCCTGGGATCATTATGCATGATGACTTGCCGCCCCTCGGCCTCCTGGGAGACGCACTGGAGCAACGCCATCATTAGTGTTATCATTTCCACCCGGGCTCTTCCTCCAATAAGAGGTGGAATCCCCCTGTTCCACGCACTGACCAGAACATTAGAGTCTGGGTGAATCAATCCAATCCATATGTATAATACCCAGGATGCATGTTTGTCAACTGTTGCATAAAGAGCTGCAACATGTCTGAGGCAAATACTGAACCTAAATCTGCACTGTGCAAAAAAAGAGAAGGGACAAAGGCGCTGCCATCTTGAGCTGGTCACGTCTTTTGGAGTCTCGGCTGTCAATCATGTGGTTTCACACTGTTTTTTATAGCTTCAAATAACTAAATGAAACCAACCTAAGTAAACAAAATGACAACTTGGACATGTATCAGTGAGATTAAAAACCTAATGTGTGTGCTTTGTACTTTTTAGTTTGGTCCCTGTCCCGTCAATTAACATGGAGGAGGTGGGGTTTATGACCAATACTACATCCAGCCACCAGGGGGGTAATCCGGATGAATTTGGTTTGACTTTTTGGGAGCTGTCTTGTCATCCATTCTTTAGATACAGGCTTTGGTCTCTTTAAATATCTTCACTTCTATAAATCCAACCACTTAATTAAAAGTCAATGTGACATGAGGTGAAAGTATTATAGACGCAAATACTTATAATATTAAGATAAACCACTACTAGGAACATTGTGTATCACAGATCTCCTTCTTCAGCCTTTTTCATTTGAAAGTCGGATGCTCAGAGAAAACGTGACTTCGAACAGGTAAACGTTTTATGTCGTATTGTTAAAGAAGATGTAAGAATTCCTATATCCGCCTGTTTTTTCAGATCAGCTCCGGAATGCAATGGGTTCTTCCTTGAGTTATGCCCCGCCCCTCCTCAACATTTAATGGAAATTACTTGATCATGCTTATTAGCAAACAAAACGCAGATTAAAACCATAACCTCCTTGATGGATGTTATAATAACTTGTGAAAAAACAACCTTTAACTTCACAAAACATCTGCAGCACTTTTCTGCTCCACTTTGCATGGCGACTCTTTCTATCTGAACGTTCTTATCGTCCGAGGCTCCTCCTCAGTTCTTCACCGAGGAGCTTCTGCAGCCGACGTTACGCGAGTGATTTACGACAGAAACAAAACCAAGTTGTCAAACTTTAGGGTGGGACTTCTGAATGTTTTACGTCCGCCATTACAAGGCTGTCAGGGGCTGAAGTGGTTTACGATCCTGAATATCCAGTCATCATCACGAGCAGGCCGTGGTGAGAAACAACAAAGCCACTCGCTGAGATCAAAGCATCTCGGCGATAAGTTGTTCCTTTAATCAGGATCATCAGAAACGCCTTTGATCAGAGTATCGGGGCAAAGCAGCGGCTACAGGCTGCCTCTGGATTCACCGCTCGATCTCAGCTCCCTTTGACTCACCTCAGTAATTGGTTTCACTGTGATCTACAGTGGCTGTTAAGCTATTCATAAAGGGGAGTCGACATCGCCGCGGGGAGACCTGAGTGAGCGGAGCACCACCGTACAGCCCGGCGGTGCGATGCTCTCACTTAGAAATAATAAAGAGGGGGAACTCTGCCGCTTTAATTGCTGCTCGTGATTAAAGGAAAACTATTTAAATTCAATGACACGGAGCCCGGGCGTTATCGGAGAGGTATTCCCGAAAATAACCTGAGCCACTCACACTCGCAGCCATTAGCAGCTCGGTGGGGGAGAAAACGCACGAGCTGTATTTTTTAACTCCTGCAGATTAACATTTCACGTGACACAAAAGATTTTCATAAAAATACACTAAACAGTTTCTGCTTTAAAGCGAGTGTGCAGAAAAGAATACGTGCGTCAGCTGAAAGTCGTTCTCCAGCAGCGGTGAAGGTTCATCAGCGTTCAGGCTTCAGTCTTTATTGTGACAGGAACTGTTTTAAAATGTCATCACAGACACGTGGCCTTGTTTAATCCAGCGGTTGACTGACATTTTCATTAGTGGCTCTTTTTCTCTCTCTTTTTAATCTGCAGTTTATCTCTTTAATAACTGGAAACTCAATCTCAATACACTTCAACACAATGAGAGGTTTGTGATTATCATTATCGGCAGATGTGGAGGATCAGTCGAGCTCCATTCAGAGGACAACAGAGTGACACTGTGCTGGAATTATTCTGACATGAAGACACCGGGGGGGAGTTCTCAGGGGGTGAAGTTGTTTATATTTTCGTGTGGGGGGGGGGGAAAAAACACATAAGCTTTTGAAATGAGAGCTTCCTGTCAGGCTGAGTCAGCAGCTCCCTTCAGATCAAAGTTTAATCAAAGACACGTTTAACTTTTGTATTCTTTTATTTTATTTTTTGTTCAACAATCCCAACCTTAACCCATTTATTAAGTATTCTTACTTGTGTATTTTATTCTTGACACATTGTGTAACTTTATTTAAAGAAAATTAGAAGCTAAATAAATAAAGATATTGTTATTTGCATGAAGAAACATTAACCTGAACTGATTATTTGTCTCGTAAACATACATCAGTACATGAGACATTATGAAAATATAAAGAACAAATAAGACTCAGTAAAAACAATCATTTTTTATTTTGGAAGGTCCGAACTTGGATCTGCTTGTTTTCTGGACCCCCCCCCCCCCCCTCCAACAAATTGTATTGGTTCTTCCAGGGTCAGACCTGGGTCAGGAAGATGTCATGGGAATCGGTTTAGTCGTTTTTAAGTGATCCCACTGACAAACACACAAACCATGAGCTCCTTGGCGAAGGTAACTGATTTCCCTGTGTAATTAAAAAGCGTACGCCAAGCAGCAATTTGAATTTCCCTCAAGTTGTTAATGTAAAAAATGAAATTAGCTAATCTCTCAGGGACATGGCTGCCTGAAGTAAAACCTAAAATAAAGAGGATAAAGCCGCTCTGGGGTTTGACAGATAGAGACGAGGTCAGACGTTTCCTGGATCTACTTCATTTGGGGGAATATGATGGTTTATCTATCGACCCCCCCCCACCCCATCGATGCCTGACAGCTCTCTGCAACACAAATTACTGTCTCTCTATCGCTTCAGGATTTCAAGACACTAACAGCACTTTTCATTTGCTTCATTTTCATTTAGGAGATTTTAAAAACACTCGCACAGAAGTTATCAAATGGGCCAATTATACACTTTGGCCTCATGAATTCATAATAAAACTGCAGCTCGGGTTATCATTGACAACTCAGCCCTGTACTTCTTGGACAATTAGCACCCTTGAAATGATTGCTACCTTCAGGCAATAGTTTCATCACAGGATGAAAGTGATCTTCAGCAGTCACAGATTTTTCCAACAAGAGTCTTTAAGAGTCTTTCTCCGTTTGCGTTTTCCCTCTTTCTTTGTCCCTGTGCTTCGTCTCGTCTTCCCTTCGAGACGAGGGACACGGACAAAACACAATGAATGAACCGCAAAGAGTTGCAGTGCAGTAATGAGAGGGGGGACTTCAGAAGAGAGGGAGGCTGGTCCTGATGTGCTGTCACAGAGGATATTCTCAAGGTCTGATCAGCCTCCCGCTCTGCAGGCTAGACGCTCATGCAGACACACAAAGGCACACACACACACAGAGACACACACAAGCCAAATAACATCCACGAGGCACACTGGGCTGTGTGCAAAAACAAGGGCACGCACACCATCTCTGAGCAAGTTGCAACTTGACTTGAGCTGTGAGGATCCCGAGGGCCTGGCGTGTCACCGCCGTCCATCATCCATCACTCGCTGCCGCTGACAAGGTCGCCGTCTTCCAGAGCGTCTCCGTGGCTCGAGCGGGGACACACTTCCTTGAGAGGAGCTGTCTCGTCCAATTAACCCTTCGCAGCAGCGGGTTGATTGACAACCAGAGATGCTAAACATCGTCAAGCTGCCACTTCATCCAACAGTCGTGTCAAAATACCACCGCAGGGGCTGAGGCGCCAACTCCAGAGAAGCACTTTGGGGTTTTGTGCGCTTGGATTTCACTTTTTACTTCACTTTTTTATATATTTTATCTTTTATATATTTTTATTTAGATAATGTTTATGTCTAAATAAATGTTACTTTGTATAAATATTAGAAAAAGTGAGTAAATAAGAAGTAAATATACAGTTTTTTTTTTATTATTGCTCTTCTTATGTGTGTTGTATTTATTGTGTTTTTATGTTTATGTGTGTTTGTGTTATGTTCAGTGTATGCACCAGTTACCAGAGCAGGTCCTGGTAGGTGTAAACCTACTTGGCAATAAATACTTTCTGATTCTGTTTCTGATGATGAGGGATTTTTTTCAGTTTGCACTTTTGTAGATTTGAGACAGAGTGCAGAGTTGGACACATTGGAGAGTGTGGGGACAACTTTCCACCGGACTCACTAGTTTCTTGTCGTGATGTAAAACAAGGAACCAACCAACTGAAAAACATGAACTCGAATGGTCCAACAATCCCTTTATGAATACTTTTTTCCTTCAAGATATTGTCACACTCAGGATGATCAATAATCAAATTAAGACACGTGGTGTATTACTGACATTATGTGAACATGTATAAGTCTAAATCTTATAACAACACTAGAATCCTCTGTTTTACGATGGAAACAAGATGGAAAACCAAAGAGAGATAGAAAGAAAACACATTGTAGCATTGTTTGGGTTGAGCTATGCTCTGGAACACACACACGGGAATATAAATAGAATATTAAATCAGCAAACATCATGATTGTGATAATAAACACAAAATGCATCCTTCTGCCAAGTTTCATGGTGATTCAAACTAGTTTCAACAAAAAATCCTTCAAAGCAAACGGACAAACAAGCAGCAAATGAAAACACAACCTTCCGTGGTGAACCTACTAATTGCAGATGTGCCAGTTTGAATTAAATCCAATAGCTAAAACATAATTAAGTCCTTCTGCAGGTCATGGGAAAAGTCAGGGAAGAAATCCCTTATACATGATCCATGCAGCCTAATTACACAAGCTCATTAAGTAACATGTATGCAGCCCGTTCTGCATCTACTGGGATTTCCCCTGACGCATTAGAAAGTGGAAACGAGTCAATCCAGAGCTGCGTTGAGTCTCTGTCCTGCATTTATTTCAGCAGCTCCTCATTATAAACTGAGTGAAACATACTACGGCTGCAATAACATCCCCCCCCCCCCTTCAAACAGGATCCGCTTCGGCCTTTTCATCAATATTCATGACGTCTGAGGGTCCAGCTACAAGCTTGACCGATCAAGCTCATAATCAATTCGGCCCAAGATCTCGACAGGAAGATAAATAACAGAAGGAGCGGTAAAGTGCAACATGAGGAGCTGTCGGGTGATGATACCGGGTGAAGGCCACCGATAATGAGTTTGACTCGTGGCTTCATTTTCACAGCTCTTCGGCAAATGAGGGTGAACACGAAAGCAAACCACTCAAAACAAAGACGTAAGCAATCACCACAAGGTAAAAGTTAATAACTGCAGAGATACAGTGTTTTTCAAATAGAGTAAGATGCGTTCACAACAACTCGTACATTTCCAAAACCTTCAGGAGGACATGGAGTAGAGCCTGGGTAGAGAAAGCAGGGTTCAATTCGATTGCGCCAAATCATAACACACTTTATATAGTAGGGTCCTTTAAAATGATACACAAACCGAACAGTTCCCACAGTGAGAGAACACTGGTGACTGTGGGAGGAAGATAATTCCCAGTGCAGGATGTATGAATCCCGTCTTTCCAGGTTGTATGACGCCTCCTCTTCATCCTGGGATGTTCGTTTCCTTCCAGTTTCACGTCGGCTCACTCAGTCATTTTTTCGGACACGGCAGAGGACAGGAAAAGTTCCTCCTGGTTTCTGTTTCCAGTTTGTCCGATCACATCTGAGCAGGTAGACAATCCACAGGGGAGACAAAAGAGGTGGGACACATTGATCAACATGCATCGGCTAAAAGCTTTTAATGTATCGCTGTATAGAGGAGAGGCGGTGGACCAGTGGCAGAGAAATTGGACTATGGGCAGAAAACCCGACTGGATGGTCTCTGGTTCTACTCCACGGAGTGACAACAAAAACATACCTGGATGGACAACACCTGGATCTGTTCAAAAGTCCAAGAGGACTCCCCCTACCCCACTGTCTAAGCGCCCCTGAGCAAGGCACCATACTCCCCCAACACCTGCTCCCCGGGCGCAGTGCATGGCTGCCCACTGCTCTGTGTGTCCTCCTGTGTTCACCAGATGGGTCAAAATAAGAGGGCTAATTTCCCCCCCATTTGCATGTTGTGTGTCTGTGCATGTGTGTGGATTAATAAAGGTATCTTGTTTATGTTTTAGGAGGAGAAACGTTCCAGTCGTGTGAATTAAGAAACTAGTTGAGACTGTAAACAGTTCATGGTGAAGAGAAGACAAGAGTGAATATCTGCCATCGACACTGGAAGCCCCCAAAATATGAGTCATGCTCCTAGGCTAATTCGTTCACAGACAATAACTGATTGACTCATATTCCAGAGCACGTCTGAAGGCAAAATGCTTCCTCACTCTGAAAAGTATGAAACATTCCGGATGTGCAAAGTGTATCTTCATTCTCAGTTGATAAATCTGACAACGCAGATACTTTCTAATCTACAGATGCCACGCGTCCTGAATCCAGAATCAGAATTGGACTTGTAGCTGTGGTGAAGATCGGTGGCTTCCCACTGCTGCAGCCTCAGGTTCCATGTGTCCCCCTTTACCATTAAGTCCCCAGGTCACGTGGAACAACTTTACAGCCGTGGAGTTTCATTCCCATCGAGCATTCTGTCAAACAGGCATCACTTCAGGAGCAGGAGGAGCAGGGGGAGCAGGAGGAGCAGGGGCCTGTCCCATCAAACATTTACATGAGCACATATCTCCTCATCTGAGCTCCTCTCTGAGTCTGTTCCTATTAAAATAATGTCACCCGGGAGTCGGCGATTTATGAGAAGGATTTAGGGGAGCTGCCACATTCCGCTGTACAAGCAGGTGACTACAGAACTATCCCACACAGAAAATAGAGGAAAGTAAATGATATCCTGTTTCCTTATCACTGAAAGGCCAGAGAGGCGGAGGAGACCTTATTCTCCAGATCGCTATCAACAGGTTAGCTCAGAAAGAATTGTGTGGCCGGCTGCTTTTTTTTTTCAAAGCTCTTTATATTCCTGCAGTGGAGATGCCCCGAAGCCTTCGGTGACCCCTGAGTCCATATCTGACAGCGCAGCCTTCAGAGATGTGCTGCTGCTGATGGAGGGAGAGAGGGAGAGAGAGAGAGAGAGAGAGAGAGAGAGAGAGAGAGAGAGAGAGAGAGAGAGAGAGAGAGGGCATCCTTGAGCAGCTGGCACCATATTTAAGTTTTTCTCCCACAGCGAGAGGAGGCGGGTCCTGCACTCACAGAACCACCAGCCTCACCCCCTCCGTCATGATCCGTACAATTTCATATTTTTTTACCTTTAAAACAAATATTATAGTGTCTCAACAATATCACAATCATATTAAACCCAACTGGAAAATGTCATAGAGTCCGATGGCGTTAACGAACCTCTGAAGTCCCGGCTGTTGTTGAATTCAGGCTGTAAAAGTACAATGATAATAATAATTTGTGTTATTATTATTTGAATTAAACCAAACAACAATCTTTCTTTATCCTTAACCAGGTCCTGTGAAGACAAAGACAAGAGGGTTGTCATCACTATTGAAGTGAATACTGCACCACCAGAGATTTATCATTTAAAATGTATTTTATAGCTGCACTAATCAATATTAAATATTAATAGAGGATCAAATCAGTGCGCATTGTAAAGTGTGGCTTGTAGCTGAGTGTTTAAATAGACTTTGGGGTCATTGGGGTTTTTCTAATCATAGTTTCATCGCAGTCTCCTGCAGATGGTCGATCATAGAGAGGGGGGTCCTCACCTTATTGATGTTGCTGTGGATCAGACATTGTAAGGGGTCCCCTCTCAGCTCCCCCCCCCCCCCCCCCCGCCCCGCAAACAATTGCCTGATTTCCCTTCCCTGTTGCTACGGCCCTGGCTCGTAGAGAGGAACCAGAATCGTCAACTGAATATCTCGTCACAGCTCTATAGAGCTAGAGAGAGAACATGCAGGTCGCTGCTTTTCTAAAGCTGGGACACTTCAGTGATGACTCGGCTTCTGGAAGCGGAGCTTCGGCCAAGCTGTAATCTGGATGTAAAAACCAAATCGGCCCGTCTGGTAAATGGTGAGTCTAAATCCAGGTTTGGTTGACATGCGGCTCACTTGTGGCCCGGATCTGGCAAACAGGAGCGGACAGAACCAAGTGCCATCCCCTCCATGTTGTGTGTGGGGGGGGGGGGGGGGCGGACGACAGTGTGGGCCAAAACCATTCTGCTATGTTGGTTTGATGAGCTTTCATTTGGTCCTTGTGCAAACCACAGCTGGCAACATGTCCAGCTGTGGTTTGGGGTTTGTTGCCAAACTCTCCAAAGACTCCGACCCAGTAACAAATCAACTGTACCTGAACTGAGTCTGTATATGCATGCACACACTGGTGACTGATTGTCTCAGCTGCCACTTAAACATGAGTGAATTTTACTCAAGTCTTTCTAGATCCCATCCCCTCTCATTGTCAATGTGCAGGAAATCATTTAAATAAAAAAGGGGCAATAAAGTAAAATGTGTTATTTTGCTGCTGCTGCTGAGAAGAGGATCAATGTGTGTGTGTGTGGTGGGGGGGGGGGGGGGGGGGGGATGCAGGGAGAGGAAGCAAAGCAGCCAGAAGATACTGAACCGACCCAGAGCCCCGACAGATGTGACCCTGAGAATCAACCCACTCGTGACTGAGATGAGTTTTTAAGGAAAAGCATCGAGCAACAAACCAAACAACACAAAGACCTGAATGTGTTTGTGACACCGGCGTCCTCGGATCAATGCTGAGGGAAGATTCTTTGTTTTTCCCCCCCACACTGTTATTGAGAATTTGGTTCAAAGGAGGAATATGCTTTCATCCTGAGCTGCTGTCTGAAGGATCATGGAAATAAAAAATAAAAAAACCAAAAGGCAAAACAATGCAATCCTGCCTCGGCAGCAGATACAGTTATTAAGTATTGATCTCATCTTTTGCCTCCTCCGTGTGAGATCCTGTCTTAAAAGTTTGTGTCTCCTCCTTTCATATTAGAGGTGACCGCCAACTCGGGCTGATATTAATAAAACATGCTCCGTCTCCGTTTGTCAGTTCGCAGCATTTGTTTGCGTTTCCTCTTTTATCCAGCTCCAAATTCTTTACCTCCATTTCTTTATTTTTCTTTGCTTTTGTGGCGTTTCACTGCACGCTGTCACTTCTGTGCTTATTTGTGAGATTATTCCCGGATAAACAGCACATGAAAGACGCTAAGTGCCTTAAATCCAACCGGCAACATTAACACAGCACCCGAGGTACTTAGACACATGAAGCACCACAGTTGTGTTTCCTCCGCGTGCACTCGCTAGTTTCATGAAGCTTCAGACCAGATGTAGTTCCCTTTTCTCGTCGTTTGCCACTTTAGAAACATCTAGTTGTGAATGTTTGATGCAAAGTCGCCCTGAAGGGACGGAGCCGTATGCACCAAGGAGCCGGGAACTGAGAGCAGGTGGAAAATTAAAGTGACAGTGTGTGTGTGTGTGTTGGTGTTGATAAAGCCTCAGGAGCGCGGTGGAGAGATTCCAAAGTTGCCTGGAAAAGGCTGAGGCAGGATGTTTCACCCCGTCAAAGCAAAAGAGACATTATGCTGACGATCAAGTGCAAGTCTGCCAGGGAGGACGTGGCGGCGGGGGGGGGGGTGGGGGGGGCGGGGGGTCATGATCAAGTCAGCCATGTTAATTAGCAATCTTGGTTTATGTTTTTTTTCCAGTTAACCACCAGAAACGCAGGTAAGATTGTGTTGGCCCAGGGCAGAGCAACACAACTGGCAGATGCTGCATTTCAGCCCCACGGAGCACATTGTGAGTCGAGCGTGTTCCCCCCCCCCCCGCGAAAATGCCAAGTAAGGTCTCCGGGGATTTGCACTGTAGAAAACCATCAGTCCATGTTTTTTAAAAGATTGTTTAAAGAGCAAATTTCTGGGTTTTATCACACTCAAGAAAGCCCCGGTAGCTTTCTCCTTTCCATTTGTTAACCACCTAGAAGGCATACGTATGTTTATGTGTGCAGCCATAACTCGTTAATGTTGTGTAACGTCAGCAAATACAGCTTCAACAAATGTGAACCAATATATACCGGCTCAAAAAGCATTTCTACCAGAAAGCCTTCCCCATGTCGATCACGCCCGTTTATTTATTTTATTATCTGTCCATTTTATTGATGTGTCGTAAACCACTTAGTCAGTGTGTTTTGAAAAGTGCCACCCATATGTGGAAGCTTTATTTTCCCCCTCACCGCAGGCTGACCGACAAAATAATGACTGACCAGGCAGCGGCAGGAAGTGAATACTAATTCAGCATTTTATTAATTTCTTATCCTGTTTTGTATTCATATTTGCCTTCATGTAAAAAGACAGGAAACCGTAGAAAATCACAGCAGCAGGTCGACACATTGAATTCAGCCCCAAGCTGCCACTCAAGTGCAGAACTCTGGGGTGTGTGTGTGTGTGTGTGTCTGTGCACACGGAGTCAATGCACCACTGACCTGTTAGAACTCTTCATATACGATGCAAAATTCATAGTGAGGAAAAGCAGCTAAACAAGCAGTGTTGTGTCTCTGGGAAAGTAGAGGTTGTTGTTGTGCAGCAGTGATGTGTGAAATCCGAGCTTTGTGTTTCGGTGCCACGAGGTTCAGCATCACTGGTTGAAGATGAATTAGTTTAAGTATAATTACTAAAGTAAAGTGACATATTTAAAGCCACCTGTAAGTACACAGTAATGGAAGCTAGATTAGCCACTATGTTGGTTAACTGATGTCCAGATTCTGACCTCTAATCAGGGCTAACTTCAAGTCTCTGCTGCGGATGAAGTTTTAATATATGTATTTATGTTTTAGAACATGTGATAACAAGCTACCGTTCATACCACTGATATTTAGTGTGGTTCTATACAGGTGGTCCTATGTGGTCCTATGGGGCGGTGTGGCCAAGGGGGTAGAGCGGGTGTACTCCAACATGAAGGTTGCCCGGTTCAAACCCCACTCTTCCCCATCTGCATGCCGAAGTGTCCTTGGCAAGATACTGAACCCCTGAGTGGCCCCTCATAGATGTTGAGTGTACAAAAAATGTACGTCGCTTTGGAAAAAAGCATCAGCTAAATGACATGTATTGTATTATTATACACTGTTGTTTCATGCAGTTATTTAATTAATGTGTTAGGCATACGTATGACTGTGCTGGGATCGTGGTCCCTTGTCCACGTGATGAAGTTGAGCCCAATGCTTGCTGGGTAACGGGACAGCGCCATTTTAGTTTTCAGTGTTTTGATATATAAAAATAAACGGGACACAGACTTGTGTGCCAAACTTGAGGAATTGCCTTTTGTGTTTAAATGCAATTTCCACAGTAGTTTATTAAAGTAAAGCATTGTGTCACATCTACAGAGGACTGGAGACTGATGCTGGGATATCGACCCGATTGCAGCCCGACCCAGAAGATAAATATCTATTAACAAAGACTAACTATTTATTGATATAAAAACCAACATCCGATCTCAGACGCCTCGAAATATCATAACGTTGACCAGTGGGACCAGTAGGACCTGAAAGTGCTCTACTGGACAAATATAAAGTTGTAAAGTGAAATCTCTCTCTCTTCTCTCCTCACTTTGCCACCCACCTCCTCTCTTCCCCTTTCTTCTCCGCTCATCCCGACCGGTTGAGGCAGATGGCCGCCCACGTCGAATCTGGTTCTGCTGCTGTGTTTCTCTCCCCAGTTGCTGAAGTGCTGCTCATTGTGGGATCTGTTGGGTTTCTCCCACAAACATCAGGTCTTGATCCTGTTATGTTATGATTTGGCTCTTAAATTGGACTGAACAGAATATCTTTTGGACAGAGAGTGTTATCAACTTTTGTGTGACCCCCTTTGTAACCTTGTTTAGATAAGTGCTATACAAATAAAAGTTGTTATGATTCAGACGCGACAGCAACAGTCTGCTGACTATAAAGTTCAATAGGCAAGTGCTTGATGGTTTATATAGAAAAAAGGAAAAAAATGTATTTTTTATCAAAAGCCAAAATACCTTGGTGGGTAGAGCCGACGTACAGTCCTTTTATTTCACCATCCAACGGCTTCAACGCTCAAACACAACCTCCTCTTATCACCGGCGCAGCCCAAACACACATGGATTATTCATGTGAAGAGACGCCCGAGGAGCGTTGAAGTGACACTGAATGAAGAGGACAAGAAAACATAAAGACCCCATAGGCTGCGGCTTGTGGACGGGAGCTCCCTGCACATGTAAATGATATACCCCTCATCCCCCTGTACATCCACGCATATATGCCGCTGAATGGATTTCCCCAAAGGGAGGAGGGGGTTAAGGACATCAAATGGGAGGGGAGGGGGGTGGGGGGATTTGGGAGCTTTACAGAAAGAGGCTGTCGGGTGAAGGGGGACCTTGCTGCGGGTGAAAGATTGGGTAGAAAGCTGTGTGCGTCTTGGGTTTACGTCTCTGTACAGTCCCTCCTTCCTCTCAACCCCTCCCCGACCTCCTTTCTTTTCATCCTGGTCCCCGGCTTTTTCAATAAAAAGCTTTTTCTTTCCCTTTTTGTTTTGTTGGAGGGGTTAAGCACAAAGAAACACAAAGGAGCACCAAACGTCTGGGCTGCGATTGGACACCTGAATCTTGGCCCTCAACCCCGGCTGGCGCTGATAGAAATCGCTTTTCTTTGGCTTCACCCGACTTCTGTTTAGACTCCGGCTCATTCCATCCAGCAGATGACTGACAGGAAACCCAGTCAGGAGGTGGAAATCACAATCTCCTGGATCGGGAGTGAAGCTGGTCGGGGAAAGAGGAAATGAGCAGTACAGACGCAATCTGAAGTTGTCCTTGAAAAAAGTCCATTTACAGTATATATATATATATATATATATATAAATATACCTGCCTCCAACCTGCATAGAGACCTAGTTCTATGCCTTTCAATAACATGTGAACTCTTCAGTCTACACATTAGCTCATGTCTTACACAATCCCTGCTGTATTGACAGTTAACTTTCCGCCTCCAGGAACCTCACATGGGATTCTAAGAATGTCTTTGTATCGGTCCTATCTGTGCAGCTGCTTGGGATAACCTTGGTCTCTCTGATTACTGTTGATGATAATGGTGCACACATCCAGAGACACAGGTAAGTGGTGCACTTTGCTAACCCCTCTCTGACCTTGTCTTGTGTGCAGGCCTGTTACAGAGTAAAGAGAAGCTTGGTGAATAAGACACTGCAGACTCATTAAGAAAGAGAATAAAGGAAAATAGATCCAAACTGAAATGGAAATAACATTACAAGACGTATGCTGTGTTTATGGGTTTATTCAGGGGACCAGCTCCTCCGGCAGAATCGCTATTCGAACTGAATAATCAGATATCATGAACGGTCATTTCTTTGAGTTATACTAAATTGACGTGTTCATCAAGCTCCTGCTTTCCGTGCAGAGCTTTTGCACCTGAAGCTCGTTCTGATGTTCAGTCTCCTCCAGGTTTATCTCCAACATTTATCTCATCTGAGGTCACTATTCTACTTCTGTTTCTTTTTCGAATGAGCAGTGACCACGAATGTCAGTTTCAGATTTTGTACCGAGACACACACAGACTCCTCGGGGGGACTTGAAGGGGCCTTAATGACCTGTCTTGACCTGTCACAGTCTGAAACCGGACCACGCTCATGACAATCTGACCAGCGCATTGGCTCTCTCAAGCTTTCAGGGCGTGTCCGAGGATTTCCAATCAACTCACGGCACTGATTCCTTCGGATGATAACAGACAACAGACGACAGCGTTAAGAGAGATTCCAGAGATTCAGTGAGAAGTAGGGAAACAGAGAGTATGGGCAGCTGCAGCAATCACATCAACCTGCTGATTACAGTACTGTGCAGTGTTCTGATTGGAGCAGAGCGCTGCTGCCCTGCTTCCTTCTCCCAGGCGCCCGTGAGGAGATATTCAAATGCAGATTTTTGGCATTGACTACCATGGCAACAAACACAAAATTTGGGTCAGCCCCCCGACAATAGAACGAGAGGATCCTGCCAACAACTGTTTTCATCCCTGTCGACAACTGTTCTGAAAGCGATAGGCTTTGCATGTGTATTAACAGACGTGTAACACACACAGTGTATATGGATCCTGTGTAGAGAGACTTCATCTGAGCTCCCTGTGCGAGAGAAATACTGCAGTTTATGAACATTTGGGAGCAAAGTATGCATAATAAAATACTTCTCCCTGCAATGCAACTGTGAGGCGCCTGTACTTACTGTAGATGTGCTACACTCATTGCAGAAACATGGACTTTACCATTCACAAAACCAGATGTGTCATCGTTGTTTGGGTTTTAAAACCCTTATTTGTTTGAGGACATATTAATTTGTTGCATGAAAAATTCTTATGTCATCCCAGCTTTCCCGACCACGCTGGCTTTTTCTCTGATCTCATTTAATTTGCTGAGTGTCGAGCTAGAAAAAACTAAAAAATTACAAAATGCTGATTGAAAGCATCTCTCACGATAATACACATCTGCCGCTCGCCCACCGGCTGCCAGGCACCCGGATTCCAGTCCCCTGCATCAGGCAGGTCAATAAGAACACAGTCCTTTAATTTCTCTTATCTCCATAATTACACATAATCTCCCAGTCTGTCAGTATGGCAGATAAAAAAATAAGGGTTTGGTCGGTTCCCTGCAGGGACAGAATGATTTAACTGGGAGGCTTTTCATTCCCTTTTAGTTCTCCCAGATAAGGCACAGTTCTTTAATCGAGCATCGGGGGATGTCTGTCACACATAAATGAGGCTTCCCACGAGCCCATTACACGCCAGTCAGAGGAGCAGAACCATTCATAGAGGGGCCGGGCCTCCATGACACACTGATAACTCGCTCCTGCTGCCAGCGATGAGAATGCAAACACTTTTCAAAAAATGATTTCAGAAAAGTTGTACAAGTTGTAATTCGTAGTTTGAGGATTGGAAACTTTCCATGGCACAGGGTGTTGAGTCCAAAACCGCTCCCAAGTGTGTGTGTGTGTGTGTGTGTGTGTGTGTGTGTGTGTGTGTGAGCTACAGCCCCATCAGTCCAGCTAAATTCAATTATATTTGTGTCTGTTTTCCTATGTATCTTCTTATCTTCTTTATATTTAAATGTATTCATAGCAAAGTTTATGGTTAAACTGTAAAATATCCAGCCTCATTTGCATTGCTTCATCAAAAGGGCTGGATAACGACTTTCATATATAGATACACACAAACGCACACCCATCATTTTTCTTCTCCCAGTATCAGTAGTCCGCCTCGAGAGTGAACAATAACATCATATACACAAACATAACTATTCTTAATGTCATCAAACATAAAAAAAGTATAATTTGCAGTTAGAATAATTAAAGTATGTTTATTTTCTTACCTAAAGATTCCTTGTTGTGTGATTTTAGTGAACAGTGGCCATGAGTGGTAATTAGAAGATGTTTCTTGTCGGAGAAGCACCAACAGATTTATACAGCGATTTGTATTTAAAGCTCCCAAACATTAATTGAAGTTATCCGATGCCTCTGGTGATAACAGACCAAGAAAGTCTGTATAGGAGTAAAAACTGATTAACTTTGTTTCTTGTTTTGTTTGTTTCTTCGTCAAAATTAATGTGTGAAGCTTCAGGGAGCCGGGGGGGGGGGGGGGGGGGGGGGGGGGGGGGGGGGGGGGGGATTCGTTTAAATTGGCACAAAGATTTGAATCCGAGTGGAGCAGCTTTCTAAAGTCTGAGAAAAGTTTAAATTACCAACATCTATAAAGCTCGGTTATCACCTCTATTGTTTATCCAGCACACAAACAGAAACATAAAGGTGACAAGTTGTGGGTTTGCAGCAGACGTGTCATAGTGAGGTTTGCACTCTTTGAATGGACAGACTGTTTTTGATCATTTAATAATTTAACAGTTAGGTTCGAAGCTGCCTATTCGCTCGGTAGTGAACAGAGAAGCTGACTCCATTCAGGGGCGGCGTCCTTTGTCTTCTTCAAATGTGTCCTTCCATTCCTGAGAAACCAAGGCTCCAATCGGTGGATCCTTCCTGGTCCGACCTAACCTATTTGTCAAAGAGGTAATGTTGCCGGCAAGTGACAAAAACAGACAATGATCCCCCGAACAGCTGATTGTAAGAAACACCGAGCGGCATTCAAACCTTCTCATCATTCAGCTCTGTTGCCAGGAACCGGCAGAAGGGGCGGGACAAGCTGGTGGCGCCAATCATGGAAATCCTCTCTAAACCCGACGGCCTCATTACACACAAGTTGAGTCACTTCCTGCTGATATTCAAAAAACTTTATTCGGTAATTGTTAAGGTGTTTTTAATCAGTTTCTAATGCCTTGGTTTTGTGTATATTTGTGTATTGTCGCCAGATTACTGTGAGCCTAAGCCAGTACTTGAAGTTTATTTTGAAGCTTTCCCAGTTTGCCAAGTTTACCGTCTGCTCCACCTGCTCCATCAGAACCAGCCAATCCGGTGAACCAGCTGCAGTCCAGCAGCCGGCCGGCCGCTCGGCGCTCAGCGCACCAGATGATTAAGGGCACCGGATGAGGATAAAGATGTGACTGACTCATCTGTAAACCTCATTAATCTGCTTTTGGCAGCGGAGCTTGTATTGCATTAGCATTATTATGGTGTGAATCAGCTGGTTACAGGAGGTGGGGGGGAGAGAGGGGGGAGGGGGGGCTCTGTATCTGTAGCAGCGGTGGTGCAGGATGGACTGAGGCTAATGGAGACTTAACTACAGTAATTCCAACTTTGGGGTCGGCTTAAATGCCAGGCAGTGTGAGGGACTGTGGATATCTGAACGCAGGAAGTGAGCTGTGATGAGAACAGGGAGGATTTGTGAATTCTGTAATGAAGTTTCTTTGGCACAGGAGGATTCTGCTTTTTAAAAACCAGTCGGGATGCAGAAGTTGTTTGTTTGTTGAGGAAACAGGTTGAAGCATCATTTTGAGTTTCATTCTATTCTCTCATTTGATGCTGCATTGAACATTCTCCTGGTAGATCAACTTCCTCTCTCTGAAAATTACCTTGTTTACCCTTTAATGCCTTAAATTATGTCAATGTGTGGATATCTGCAGGGTTGGCTGGTCGCTGATGTCCGGTAGATTCTTGTTAATGTTTCAGTAGATTGTTCCTCGTCCAGGATGGTGATTCTGTAGAAGTGCTTTCCCGATAATAGGAAGAGGAAAGCTTCCATATCCGACCGTCACATAGAATCACATACTAGAACTCATTTCCTAGTTCTTTTCCTGGACTGGTTCTTTTACAAAACAAATGCTGGCCCTCGAGAAGCTGCCCCCATGAGCCTGAACACAGTTCTTTGTACTAAAACTGCACCCTCCCAAGTATTTTTGAAATCTTTTCAATAGTGTTGTATCCTACTGACAAAAAACTACAAAAGAACTTTCATGGGTGGAAACATGACCTCCCTGGGGGATGAAATAAAACATGTTGATGAGAAATTTGAGCTCTTAAATCTGAAGCAAGTTCTTACAAAGTGAATTTGTGAACATATTGTACTCCCCTCTTTATTTGACAACAACACTAAAAAAAAACACACCTGATCACATTAAGCTCTTTCTCTTTTTTTTTTCAAAAAGCTAAATTATAGTTGAATAAAAACCTGAAAAAAGTATTATTTACAAACTGATTATTAATGATTTCATCTACATATTCGACGAGGAGTGAGAAGAAGTAGAAATGTATTTAATCTCAACCCTTCTCCATAAATCATTCATTATTAATTATTTTATACTTGCATTATGACCATTTACAAAAAAACATGAATATGATAATCAAACTGTAAAAGCGATTAATGGCATTAATTGGCCTGAGAAATCATCACTGAAGCAACTCACCCGACTTTACATAGAACAAATCTGGCTTTGAGTTTTTTATAAGAAACATTAACAAGCGATATTTCCTAACACAACCATAAAATCTCATAAATATAATTTATTTTGCCTCCTGTAACTCACGTCCAATTGTGTGCGGTTGGTGTGTGTGTGTGTGTGTGTGTGTTTGTGTGCGTTCGACGTCATTTTGTTATTTTTCTGCCAAGGCTATGAAGTTGTTAATCAAATCCGGGGAGGCCCATACATATGGATGGGTGCAGAGATGGGATATATCCGCTGTCTGTTTGATTAAGGAGATCTCCGACTGGAGGAGGCCGAGCAGCAGAGTGACAGCCGGCGCTCGGTGGCTTCACACCGTGGAGCTCGTCCTCGGGGACCAGCGTCTCGGTGGGATTTGGAGACGCTGCTGCTCAGGAGCTGATGAGATTGGGAGACTTTTCCGATCACTTATATATATATTCAGTTTAGGCGATGCAGATCGGGGGCAGCTCCTTTATTCACCAAGGGGTCGCCTAAAAATAACCTTGTTCTCCTCATGAGTGAATATAATGAACCAGGCCTCAGTGCAGTTCTCTGGGAAATGAATTTAATTGCACTTTTGGCACTTGGAGATTTAATTCTAGTTGATTCAAACTAAGAAAAGAAAAAACAACTCCTTACACTCACTCACACGCTGCAATTAGAACATTTTGTCCTGGTTTCCAAAACATACAGTAATTGCAGCGTCCTAATCACACAACAGTTATTTAATTTGGTAATTTGGTGGAAGTTTAATTGGAAACCACAATTACAAACACACAAACACACACACACACACACAGAGGAAGCTAATTTTAATTAACTGTGAAACAGCACAAATGGCGACGCTGGATAGAATAGAATGAGTGAAAGTAACAAACATTATCAATTAGTCAAGCACCCAGAGGCCATAATGAGAACCCGTCAGCACATCAGCTAATGATGATCCCTGCTTTTAGAATGAATTACACCTCATTACCTCGTCCCTTCCAGTCCGTGACGTCGTTGTGTGTTTTTAACGTTGAACATGGAGTTGAGAAAAGTTGAGAATGGAGACAAAACAAGGATTTGGCACGGTGGAGCAGTGGTTTGGAAGGTTCCTGGTCCGAGACCGGCTCCGGCACGAATGCTGGTTTCCTGCTCTCCTGCTCTTGTTGAACCCCTGAAGTGTCCATGCAGACTGAGGTCATCTGTAGATTAGTTAAAAAGACTTTGAAACCAGAGTTATCTCCAATAATCAGCACCAAACTTTTAAAACCCTGTTTGGTGAACTCAACGCAGAAGCTCTTGTGAGTCAGGAAGCCGGGGATCGTGGGTAATATCCACCGTTTAGTTGTGTGTTTCGGTTCTCAACACATTGATGGTGTGTGTTTTTTTTTGTCTCTCTCGTTCACGGAGCCAAACTGAATTCAGCTCAACATCCACCTGGCACATTGTCGACTGTTTCATTTCGACGGTTCCTCCATGTTGTGTGTTTACGTTTCTCATTTAATTTCTCCTGCTACACTTGAAACATGTCAACACAAGAAACAACATCCAGCCATCGGTGTCTTTTAGATTTAATTAGATTTACACTGCAAATGACTAACGCGTGTAAATTTAAGTGGAAGGAGAATATACGGTTAAATACTTATTTTATATTTAATAAGAAAAAACTACTTTTTATACACAGATTTCTCCTCCTTTTGAAATGCTCTGTGTTCTTCCTCTATTGTGAAGAAGAACAGTCGAGTCCCTTGAAGTCCTTGAGTTGAGAGTTGAGAATAAAGAAACCCCCCCCCAAAAAAAATCTCAGCTGTCTTCATGTGTATACTGGCATAAAGAGGATGGAGAGAAGAACAAAGCCGGCTACACACACACACACACACACACTCACACACACACACACACACACACACACACACACACAGACACACACACTCACACACACACACACACACACACAGACACACACACTTGGCCTGGCATGTTATGAATCTATTACAAATCCTTTATAGCGTGGTCAAGAAGAATACTCTTGCGTATTAAAGACTATCGCGCCGCAGCAGATCCGCCACTGCAGCGTGGGAGTGTGTGTTTCCCCCCCCCCCCCTCCCCCCCGACGAGGCGTCCCCCCTGCGGCTCCGCAATGAACTCATCCAAGGGCCTTTCATCGGCAACGTTAAAACAATTCCCCGGGCAACTTTACCGAGCATCCAGGAGACGGCAAATAAACGTGACTGTAAACCTGCTCACGGAGAGAGAGGGTTCAAAGTAGAGCTGCTGTATTCAAGCTCTACTAGAGAACAGTGTGCACTTGTTATCCAGGTGATAGTCTGTGACGTTATCAGAGAGAAGAAGACGTCATTTGTAGAGTAAAGTGTAAAAGTCTAAATCCAGATATTGTCCTTTTTAAGTCACTTTGCACTTCTGTTTAACATTTAAGAGGGAAACATTTTGTATATAAATCCACCTGAAGGTGTCAGTCACCTTGTGTTTCTTTGTGGATTGAGGTTTTACACACAAAATATTATAATCTTCAAACAAACATGTTGCACTGGTGCTTTTAAAATGATCTAAAACTTGGCGTTACACATTTCTGCTTCTTGTGCAGCTGGGATAAAAATGCTGGATACGTGTTAATGTGTCTATAATATTAATAATTATCAACTAGTAAAATTAGATGCTAGTATCTTTACATGTATTGATACATTTTGGGAAATATTTAACTTAACAGACAAATATTTCAATCGTAAAATTCCAAATCACTTCATTTTTGGTTTTCACAGCACAGAATATATGTTGTCAGTACTTTTACTAGTTGTTTTCCTAATCATAGCACTATTTTATATAATATAATAATGTAATATGTTATTCCCTACTTCAATGCATTTGGGGGAAATATTTTCATTTAATTTTGATTCCACTGCATCACAGTGGCTCCTTCAAAATAAGGTTATAAGATTGATTGTATGGTTTTTACAGCCTCTCATTTTTATTGACATTGCACATATTATATTACTTAAATTTTTTTTGGTGGTTTAAACGTTGGTGAGTTATGAGCATCCCTCTTATCACCAGTGTTTATTAATTGGCCCATAAACCTTCCTGTAGCCCGGCTCAGTTAGATACTTGACATTCTCCAGGCATGAAACCTGGACTTGGAAAGGTTCTGATTGGATCACAGAGGCAGATTTCTCAGCTCACCAGAGTCCAGATCCTCAGACTCTCCAGTAGAATCTCACTGCCCCCGTCACTGTGCCACATCGGAGCTTCTTCACCACCTCGGTGACCTCCGCCAGCGAGAAGGAGGAGCCTACACCCCCTGCTCCTCCATCAGGAAGTCCTGTCTGCTGGATTCACCAACTCCTCAGAGAGAGAAATAATTCAAATAAGAGGATTTCCACACAATTATTCTAGTAAAGCTATATATTATCTCATAGCACTTATAGAAAATGGTTCCAGAGTAAATCAATGATTTGACATGGTTAAGACGTCAGACAGTACATCTATAAAACGTATGAAGCTGCTCCTCGTGGATCCCATACCTCCACTGAGCAGGTAATATTCCTGTGTGTTGACTGGTTTGTGTGTTTGTCAGGAGGAGGAGACAAAACCATGAAACAGATTCGCAAGAAACGTGTTTGAAGGACTAAAAGAAGAACCAACAACATTTTGAGGAATCCAGGAGTATTTCTCTTACTCCAACTATGCAAGATTTGGCATTTTTGAAATAATTCCAGGATCTTAAATTTAAACAATAAAACAAACATGAGTTTAATATGCGTGTGGGACCATTGGTGCAGCCTGATTGGGTTCAAAGGGCCTGATGGGCCTTTGGCAGAGGTACAGGCTCAATCAGTGACACGTCCGTGCTGCCTCTTCTCAGGCAGCTTGTTCTCTGCACCCTCACATCACGATCATTATCGACCCGCCATCGCCTCTATCACTACCTGGGATGCAGGAGAGCTGGAGCCGGGGCTCTGCACGTTCACACTGCCCCAGGCTCCATGTTGATGTTGCAGCTCCACCTTTATGCCAGAGGAGAAACCCAAACCCCAAAACAGGAATAAGTCCCTCGAACCCACGGATAACATGGAAGATGAGTGAGCTGTTAAAAAAAAAAGCTGCAGAGACGTTTGAAGACGTTTCAATTGGATTGAGCTGCAACACTCTCCACCCCTGAGACCCCCCCCCCCCCTCCTCCTCCTCCCTCCCTTCCTCCTCCCTCCATCGGCATCGTGCTGAGTAGATGATGAGTGCATTTTCATTTTTGGGTGAACTATCCCTTTAAGTTTAGAGGCTGGGGAATGCATTATGCCAATGAGTGTGTGTGTCTGTGTGTGTGAGTCTGTGTGTGTGAGTCTGTGCATGAGAGAGAGAGAGAGAGAGAGGGGGAGAGGGAGAGAGAGAGGGGCAGGTGGATAGGGGGAGGGGTCTGGGGTGGTCCAGACAGTCGCTCCTTGTGTACCTCACACACTCGCAGCCTCTGCGCATCAGTCGAGGGGGGGAAGCTGCCCGTCGCTGTTCCCCGGCTCAGCCTCTCGCATCCCGGCTGCAGAGCATCAACACCGCCGCTCCTCCGTTTTTCTCCCGGAGCTCCGCAACAAACCCCGAGCCAACTTCAACCGGCAACCCGGCGCCGCTACACGGGGGGAAACGAACCAAGCTCGGGCCGGCGCGTTGCGTTTCATTCCCTCCTCGGATGAATTAGGAGCAGGTTGGATTTGGTCTGTTTCCTATAGACGAGCGGCGCGTCATGAGGATTCTACAACTTCCAACAAGGTATAACGGGAACAAGTCCGATTTTTGGTTGTTTTCTTTCGGGGATTTTTCTGCAGCTTTATTTCATGCGTTGCTGGTTTTGGACACTTGCAGCTGGGGCGGGATGCGCGTTGATGCCGTTTGTTCCATGTTGTGTTATCGCAGCACTGGTTTTCGCACTGGTCCCTCTCTGCAGCACGAGTCTGTTTTCAGTCAGAATAATCTACGAGGATGAGGAGCAGCGATGCTCCGCGAGAGAATCGAGTCGGTGGTTGTGTTGCAGCCACAGACACGAGTCAGGATTTTCAATGTTGTGTCAGAGTATCAAGTAAAAAAACACAACAACACATCAACAGACTGAGCTCGTCCATCACACACGAGATGCTGGAGATGCTCTGCAGACACACTCAGGAATTAGTTCGTTTAAAAACGTATTCTCATTTCTCATTTCCCCACATTGTTTTCACTTAATGTCTCTTTCGTGGACCTTACAAGTCTAATGCACGTCTGAAGTGATGAGGGTTTACCCCCCCCCCCCCCCACACACACACACACAGAGCATCAAACCCTCTGTGTTTAATCCTGCAGAATTATCAGTGTTTTAAAATCCTCATTCAGATGTGATTTCTCAGTGATTATCCGTTTTTGACCTGCAGCCTCGTGTCTCCTTGACGTGACATTGCTGTCGAAGCTTCAATCTGCTGTTTACCTTCCTGTGCTGGCGTGGAAGCTACTTTCAGCTTTTTTACCTGATGAACAAGTGAAAACACGGCTCAGTGCTGAGATCAGGCCGGGGGAGCAAGGTCCTCGAGTTAGAGGCAGACGTGATGGAGCAGACGGAGAGGGACAGTGAATATGGGCTGTGCTGCAGTGTAGTGGACTTGGTGGAGTACTTGTGACTCTAATAATCGTTATATAGCAACTTTTGGTGCATTTTGAACTCTTAAAGTTGCATTTCTATAACCAGATTTGTTTTATTATCAGGTAAAAGCCAGTTTAAAGTACTAGTACAAGCTGAACAACATGTCTTGTCATCTCTAGATTCCTTATTCAGCCTGTTCTGTGCTTCCCTCGCTGTTTGTGACCTCTTGACGTTATGCATTTTAATTTTCACAGATTAGAGCCGTGGCACTGGAGGAGAAGCAGGAGGTGAAGTGATTGAGTCACACAGTCTCATGGCCACAGTCATGTACATTAAGAACTGCTCTTATTGTTTTCTGATAAAATATTAATCAAACCTCGACAATCACGGAGAATGATAACACAGCCTTTTGGCCCCGGATGTGTAAAAGATAATGAGATCAACTATGATTGTGTTGTGATTTCCTTCTGTGTCTTATTCTAGTGTGTAATAATCAATCGTCATTTAAAGGGATAGTTCACTGAAAAATGAAACTTCACTCTTTATCCAATCACCACTACACCGATGGAGAAGTGGGTGAAGTGTTTGAGTCCATAAAACACTTTTGGAGTTTCAGGGGGTAAACAGTGTTGCATCCAAACTGAAGTAACTGGTGTAATGTGTGAATTCTCATTTCTCTGTGGACCATCCCATTAGAGGCAGTAAGAGAAAGTAACTTCTGAGAATGAAAACCTGAACCCGTCTCCTTCTCCTCACAGGGAGGACCTGTCAACCACCGCTGTGTCTCAATGAAGAGCTTCAGCCATGCACTGTTCCGTGAAGGCAGTGATTCTGCTGGCTCTGACCACCATCGCCATCCAGTACACGGCCATCCGGACCCTCACCTCCATGCCTTTCCAGCTCTGCCCGCTGCCCAGCCCCCAGAACTGCGGCCAGGACACGGAGCCCCCCCCTGAGCGGGCCGGAGCCGGAGGCTGCGATGAACTCCCCGACTCGTCCGTCAATGCCACGCGTAAAAAAAAAACCCACATCCTGATCCTGGCCACCACTCGCAGCGGCTCGTCCTTCGTGGGCCAGCTGATCAACCAGCACCAGGACGTGTTCTACCTGTTTGAGCCGCTCTACCACGTCCAGAACACGCTGCTGCCGCGCCTGTCCACCAGCCGCTTCGCCACCGAGCGCCGTCTGATGCTGGGGGCCAGTCGGGACCTCCTGCGCAGCATCTGTGTTTGCGATCTTTATTTCCTGGAGAGCTATATCAAACCGACGCCCACCAACCACACCACGGACAAACTGTTTCGCCGCGGCGTCAGCCGAGCGTTGTGCCAGCAACCCGTGTGTGATGCCTTTGGCCCTGCGGACGTCAATGTGGAGGAAGGGGACTGCATCAAGAAGTGTCCTAATCTGAACATGACCTTAGCCACGGAGGCGTGCCGCGAGAAACGGAACGTGGCTCTCAAAATTGTCCGCGTGCCGGAGGTTGAAGATCTCCGAGCTTTGGTGGAGGACCCGCGGCTGAACATCAAAGTCATTCAGCTGGTCAGAGACCCGCGAGGAATCCTGTCTTCCCGGATCGAGACTTTCAGGGACGCGTATCGTCTGTGGCGGATCTGGAGGGCCACGGGGAGACGGCCCTACAACCTGGACATGAGCACGTTCACTGTCCTCTGTGAAGACTTCCTCAACTCGGTGTCCACTGGTCTCAGCCATCCCCACTGGCTCAAAGGGAAGTACATGTTGGTTCGCTACGAAGATCTGGCGAGAAGCCCGCTGGTCAAGACGAGGGAGATCTACGACTTCCTGGGGCTGTCGCTGGATAAGAACGTGAAGGACTGGATACAGGCGAACACTCAGGGCACCAACGAGCCCTCCACCAAACACAAGTTTGGCACCATGAGGGACTCGGCGGCGAACGCGGAGAGCTGGCGTTTGAAACTGTCGTACGACATGGTGGAGTACACGCAGACCGTGTGTCAGAAGGTGCTCCACCAGCTGGGGTACAAAGCTGTGAGGTCACCCGAGGAGCTGAAGAACATGTCCCTGTCTCTGGTGCAGGACAGAACCTTTCTACCTGTTTTGTAACGAAGATAGCTCTCTAGTGATTATTTTTGATATATTTATAATTGTTGCCTTATGATTTCCCCCAGTTAGTTGGTTTGTTTGTTTCTTTCAAATTTGCACTAAACTTTAAAGATATATCGAATGCACCGAGGGAACCACGGAGCGTTACACAACAGCACACTTTAAAAAAAACACACAAAGCTAGTTTACAAATGTCTTTTATTTCGTTCTTTTTCTATCATCTCCGGAACCGAGATGAGACCCTGTCCTGGTTCAGTCCCTGTGTGCGAGCTGTGGTGTGGACATGTTTTATACCTGTGATGGAGAAAGTGGACTGTACCAAGCCCAACTGTGCAATAAATGGTGAATGTTGCAGTGAACCTTTTACTGCCGTGGCACTTGTCTCCGTGTGGGGAACGGGTGAGATGCTTCTGACAGATGCCGCGCTGGCAAAGGATAATTGCAGACAATTAATAAGCTCTCGAGTTAAAGGGACTGGATCCCAGCGGAGGTCACGAGTGTGTCATCGGAGGATACACAACCATCTGCGGTAGACAAACACACACTAATTAGAGGTGATGCTTAAATCGTTACTGCCGGTGTTCGGGGGGATTATTCATATTTCTAAGCAGAGAGAGAAGAAAAGATGTAGGAGAGATCCGGAAGAGGAGCTGCTTTTATTCCATGTCTGCCTTTTCTGTCTTTGTGGGTTCAACAAAAGGGTGTGGGTTTACTGGTTCCACTGGTGAAGCAGCAGCAGCAGATTTCCTCACTTTTTATGTCGTCTGATAGAATAAAAGGTATAAAGGCAGGAAAACACCCCACACTAAAAGAAATGGCGTGTTCTTTCTCTCCCAGGTAGAATAAGGCCGCCCCTCTGACACTTCATGTTAGATTTATCTTCCACATGAAAGATTCATAACTTGAGGAAGATATGTCTTTGTAGAGCAGGTTGCACTGCGGATTGCCTTTTTTCATTTATTTTTCTTTGCTCCTATACTGTACAACACAACCACATTTATTTCCACACTGATTACAGATGAAGAGCATTAGTTTAATGAGTGGACATAATCTGGAACCAATCCTCTGATGGTCGTGGAGGCGGTCGGCTGATTTCCACCAGGCGATGTTAAAGGACAGAAGCTCCAGGCTGAAAAAACACAGAACAAGCCACTGAAGTAATAAGTTGTTCTACAATTTAAAAAATGATCCTGAATCAAAGTTTACATTTGTTTTATTTAACTTTTGTTTTCCAAAACCCTGGAAATATCTGAACTCACAAATAAATCTCACTGTCATGATTATTTGCTGCATAAATTATAAGCAGGTTGTTTATTGGTGGACTTTTGGACCAGTATTGATTTGATTGGCACAAAGTATAGAATGTATATAAAGTGCATAATGTGTCGAGCTACGCAGCCATTGGAGGATGCAACCAGAAATGGTTTATCTTATCTTCTTACTGGTTAGTTTGCAGTGAACATCTATCATGTGATGCCCTTCTACTTCATTTTATAAACTGTTCTATTCTGTAGCAGCTTAATCTGAATGTGAGTTTGCAGAGAACGTGCACAGAAACGCAGCTGCAGCCATAAAGTTTCCCTGTGAGATGTCGAGTAAACGTCCTGAATTCAGTATGAGGAGCGAGTTGCATGTAGGACCTGAGTCGTGTGTCACAGACGGAGACGAGGCCGGATCTTAAAGATGGAAATCAGTTAGCGTCACTGAGCTTTACGACAAACAAAGACACTTTCTAGCAATGAAGACATAATTACACTTCCCGAAACAATCGAATACAAAACATCACAAAAGCAAAAGTGTGTTGTTGGGCTTGATGTAATCTCAACGTCTTTTTGTGAGACTTTAACGAGGGTGAACATTTCCAGGTCGTACTGGATCTTTCCACCATGTGAGATCCAGACTTGTTGGATCTGGAACCAAGGCCCAAAACATAATCCTGGATCCGTCCCTGATCCGGATCCTCACCACGTCCCCTCCTTCCTCCAGGTTTTGAAACAATCCGCCCTCCAGTCTTCTAACATCCTCCGTCATACCGTGCAACTCTATTCATTTTAAATTCCAGTGGTGTCAGTCCTTTTATTCTTGGTGACTTTACACATTTGGCTTCTTTTTGCCGACTTTGGATTTCTCGACACCTCCCTGTGACGGGGGGATTGACGTCCGATGCACCGACCGCTTGTTTAACCCATAAGATCTAAACTGTGTGAAAGAAGCACCATTCCCCCCCCCCCCCCCCCCCCCCCCCCCGCCCCGGCTCATCAGTATTGGTGACTGGATGTCCATTGAGATGCAGAGCACAAACCTTTGATCCTCCTCTGTGCCGAGGCTGGAGGCAAACTCTCTCCTCCTCTCTCCCTCGCTCTCTCCTTCCGCGCTGCCTTCTCCATCATCCACCTCTCTCTCCCTCTCTCTCTCTCTCCTTTTACACAGATCCCAGGGGATTGTTCCTTTGCCTCAGTGCTCACTCTCTGTTTTTTCACTTTACCTCTGAATCTTCCGGATGTGCTGTTACTGTTAATTTTGAAAACTGAAATCCGCTGCATAGCCGAATCTTGTGTGTACATGCTCGTGGTTTCCATGAAGTGCCAGGTCGGTGCTCGACGAGCTTCACGCCCTCTGTTTGTCTTTTTCTATGTTTGGCTCATCACTCGCTGGTTTGTTGCTTCTTATCCACAGAGACTAGGCCCCAAAGTATAGGTCCTCTTCAGGAGATGGATAGAAGACAGCTGATTGGAGATTACTCTTGAATGGAGCCTGATTCCGACAGTTGTCAGTTCCATCCTTCTCACAGGAGATCGTTCCCTCTCACCAAAGTTAATGCAGATAAAGTCCAGAGAATTGGGTCTTTACTCGCATTTTGCTTTTCACACATGCACAACGAAACAGGACGTTTCCTGCACAGACGCCAGAAGTGATGAGATCAGAGATATTTGGTCTATTTTTGTATTTATTGCGTCTGTTGCTTGTTAAAGGAATCCCGGCTATGCTCCCACATCGGTTTCTGCTGTCTATACCCCAGGGGGTCAGGAAAGAGGATGTCCTCAGATGATCCAGTGGCTCTCCCCCGGACAGTCGCGCTCAAACATTCCTGCTCTGGAGAAAGTGCAGAAGTTCAGGGTGAGGAGTGCGAATGGAAGAGGAAACATTCTCCCTCTTCAGAGTCAGTGAACCGTGATTTTGAATCTGCAATTTAAGGGGTAAAAAAACAGTTGCATATTGTTGCCTTGAACTCAACTTGGCACATTGCGTCCACCGTTGGAAAGTTAACAAGTCTTGGCACACGTCCTCCACATGCTTGACCCCTGCACCGGGCCTGCTCCCCATGTGTGAGTGTCTCCCTGTGTCCCCGGGCCCCTCCTCTTGTTTATTGTGTCCCAGGGCCGGACATATGGTTCACAAGCGCCTGGAAGAAAGTACAGCTAATCCCTCTCTCACCATGTCTCCCTCTTTCCCTCTCCCCCCGTTTTCTCCTCTTATCCCCTCATGATGTGACCTTAATATTCTGACCCCATGTGACTGCATGCAGAGCTGCAAGATATTTGCTCCTTTGTGCCCAATGTTTACTGAGCCGAGCTGACGGAACACGTCCCGGCAGCTCAGACGACTTGTTAGTGAGCGAAGACTTCAGAAGGAGACGGGCTCGTCCTCGCAGAATGGAAAAGTCTGGAGACGAGAATCTGCCGTGAGAACTTTTGCACGTCCTTGTTTGTGTGGGTGAATCAGCTCATGCCACTGTTTCTGCTCAGCTCAGTGGGATATCATGGAGTTAGCTCACTGAACTGAGCAAAGCCGCTGAATTATGCCACTTAAACATGTCAACAGTGTCCCGGCGTGCGGTTGGCGTGCCGTGTGTCTCTGTGAGTGCGTGTTGCTTCGACCTCATGACGTGTCCCCCTGGTGGAGGATTCTCCACTCCGGCATCCCAGCAGCCCTGATTAAACCAGTCAGGTGGCTGCTGATGTTCTCTCAGGCAACAGGAGCCGGGAGAATTAGTGGAAATCATCATTCTGTTCCAACTTCTCCACACACGTTGTCTAAGTTGTAATTTGTTTGCTGCTAAAATGTGTGTGTGTGTGTGTGTGTGTGTGTGTGTGTGTGTGTGTGTGTGTGTGTGTGTGTGTGTGTGTGTCGTGGCCAGCAGCGATACGAGCAGCCTAATTGAAGCTGTCAGCACCAGAGAGGCGTAGCCACCAGGTCAGTCAGAGATCCAGAGCACCGTGATAGGTTTAATGGTCAGAGAGACATTTTAAAAAACTGAAATATTCTGTGTAATATCCTTCTGAGTAATAGAATTTGATGGGTGGGTTGAATTAAAATCATCTTTGTACAGGAGCTCGTTTCAAGTCTTTAGTTGGCATCTGTCATCCGCCGAACACGTTCAATGCTGCGTGAAGCTGATCCTGAAACAGCCCGAAACGATATGAAACTCATTTCAGATTAACCTATTTCTCACACTCGACCTTTTAACATATTAAAGCATTAAATCTTCTGTTAAAACTTATTTTTTAAATCAGATGGGCAAACTGGAAATGGGAATCTGCCTCCTTAATGCCACTTGCAGCCACAGGTCCTTCTCTTCTGCTCTCACACACACACACTAACACACACACACACACACACACACATACACACACACACGTTTGCATTAGATGGTTTTTTCCCCCGTGGAGATGCAGGTACTGGTGAGTGACTGGGTGCATGTGTGAGGCTCATGGTTTGAGCCGGTTAGCTGCAGTAACCGCTGCCTCTGCCCCTGTGGTCAGCTGTCGCTCTCTCGCTCTGCTGACGACGCTCTGTTTCCCCCTCCGGCTGCTCTGAACCGCTGAAATGAGATTAGCAAACAGGCGAGAGGACAAATATGAGCAGTCATGAGCTGGAAATGAAGTTCAAGCACTCTGGGAATGGAGGGAATATGGAAATATCTTAATTTTGACACTGTGACATTTACAGATATGTAAGACTTGCAAATATACGCTCTGGAATGTCACAAGAGCAACATGACAGAGGGGAAAAGCCGGGGCGGCGTATTATAATGTGTAAATGTCCGACCAATCACATGAATCCTGATCAAACGCTCCACTGCCCAGCACACGTTTGTATTCTAAGTCACAGAGGCTGTAAATCGGAGCTTTAAGGGTCCACTGATGTCGGCCCAGTAAATATGAGTTCATGCAAAAAGTGCTTATGCAACAGACGTCTTCCATGTGATCTCTTTGTTTGTTGTTTCTCATCTACATTCTGGAAAGGAGCCAGAGAGTGTCTCGTGGCTGAGATGAGGATTCGCTGAGCAATCACATGCTCTTCAGAAATCTCCTGAGATGTGAAGTCCTTCTTTCAACTTTGGTGTTTTGTCGTTTTTTTCTTTGAGGACGGAACGTTGAAAACAGAGCAATTTAAAAAACGCCTCGATACCACGGCCCAATATTTGCTTAACGTTAAGTGCTGCTTATCGAAGAGTGAATATAAATAATGAGCTGTGACGGGCGTTTAAATAATTTAAAATGTATGTCCTCTATAAAGTGGTGTACAGTCCTTGTGAGATATGGAAATGCAGTTTGCGAGCGACATTTGACGAGTTGACATTTATTTATTTTAAGGGCCCTTCCACGCCGATGTTAATCAAATATCGTTCTTCATCAAAGTTCAGCTCTATGTAGAGAGATAGATAGATGGATACTTTATTAATCCCGTGGGAAATTCAGATCATCCAGTAGCTTGTACACTTAACACATCATTGAGATACATACATAAATCACATAAATCACATAAATCACATACAGAGAACATATTTACAGATACAGGAATGGAATGCAATGATGTGATTGTGTCAGTGTCCAGTAGGAAAGTGTCCTTGTGCTGCTGGATTGGATAGTACAATAAAATATAAACTGTATATATATATTAAAACAGCAGAAAAATATATATATATATAAAAATATCTAAATATATAGGAATATCAATCAATCAATCAATCAAATTTGATTTCTATAGCCCATATTCCCAAATCACAATTCGTCTCATAGGGCTTTAACATGGTGTGACATCCTCTGTCCTTAACCCTCAGCAAGAGTCAGGAAAAACTACTAAAAACCCTTTTAACAGGTAAAAATACGTAGAAACCTCAGAGAGAGCCACATGTGAGGGATCCCTCTCCCAGGACGGACAGACGTGCAATAGATGCCACGAATATGGTCGACTCATGCAGGGAAGATCCCCCCCCCCCCCCCCCCCCCCCCCACCTCAGTGTGGCGTTATGAAGCCGAGTGGCCCTGGGGACAAAGGAGCCTCCTCAGCCTTTTCGGATGAGCATGACAGTGACAGGAGTCTGCCACTGAATGAGCTCCTCTGTCCTATGAGAGTTCTGTGAAGTGGGCGGTGCTCGTTGTCCAAGATAGTGAAGCTGCGATTTAGTTTTGCGACAAGAAGCAAAATGTTTTATTCGCCTCCTCACTCGCACAGATGTGGAGAACACAGGATTTAACCACTAAAACATTCCAGGCCCTAAGTGATGACGTCAGAAACTTGTTTGTCACAATTTTTGTCCGACTTCTTGATCGATTCATTCCTCACAAAAATTCCTTGAGATGTGAGTTTTCTCAATCAGGCGATTTATCTGCCATCTCCAGCAGGCTGATATACATTTAATCCTGTGTTTGCATCATCAATTATTTTGCCAAAGATCAGTTTCTCTGATAAAAAGGGGGACGTCCTCTTAGATTTCCTGAATTCTGATCTGATTTGATCAGATTTTTAGGACTTGGAAGTAACATATGTTCTTTTGTATTGTGTCACATTGTGTCGCTGTCTTTGTGTGTTTGATTTGCCTTTAAGATCCACTTCATAAACAGGACTTTGTTTTATTTACTCTAATATTTTACTCAACAAACCTTCTTTGGCCTCGAGGCTTTTTCAACAGCAACAACACTTAATCAAGAAAGAAAAACAAACTTTAACATCGAACATTCCTCAACCAGTAATGCACAAAGAAATGTTTTTTAAATGTCATGCCCATTTTATTTTACAAATATCTCAACTGGTTCCCACTTAAACACTCAGCCACTTTAATCTGTTGACAAGAACCTTCAGCTTGCTCACTTATTGGATATTTATCTTCCACGGCTCCGTTATCACCTGAAGTCTCTGCCAAGGAAAATGGTGTAAAAGCTTCTTCTCTGCAGAATGTAATTGTGTGTTCATCCAACAACCTGCGTTAACACACTCTCCTCCTCAACACACTGCACTGCCCTGTACATTAGTTTTAGTAGCCCTCGTTAATTCGCAGGCTGAAGTGTCCGTTAAAGACTTGAGTGGACACACAGTTTTTATTTTGAGTAATTATCGCATGAATGCTTCGGTGAGATTATATTTTAAAACCTGAGTAAAGTTTCCATGTAAGGAGCCGGCGAGGGATCAAAGCCAGAATGTCTTTCAAGGATTAGGGTTTCATCACCTCGCAGGAGTTTCCAGTTCCCCTTGTGATGCACAGCTGTGCACACACATCTGTATCCGTGCAGATCTCCATTGTGAAGTAAGGTCGGTTGCTCCTTAGTCATGTGACTGAGTTACTCTCTAGTTCCCTGAAGTGCCGCTGGTCACGGATTAGATCTCGTTGACAAACAAAGACACTGGTTACACTCAGTCTAACATGTAGATAATTATCAGCCCCTTGTTTTCTTTTGCTTTAATCTCAGCTTTTGAACATAATGCAGAAGATTTTAATCCTTCAAAGAAAGAGAAAGGAAGTTAATTTCCTCTCTTCGTCCCCTGCGCAGGAAGAGGTGAAGAGAAACAACACAAAACACAACAAAACAAAACAACTTCACTACAAAATGGACAAACAACCTATTGTGTGATATTTTACCCCCTAAAAATCAATATCAGCATCAGACAGGCTCTAATTAAAAGTGTTGAACATTGACAGAAGTTGGTTTAACATTTTATGTTTGTTGCTAATTTCCAACACTTTAAATTACATTTACTGAAAATAAATGATGTCTTAGATCTCGGAACACGGTGGATCGGTCGTATGGATCGAGACAGATTGTAAACACACTGAGTTTGAATTAATAAAAATCAGTTCCTAGCGTCATCACATTTTCAGATATTACTAAAGATATTAGATATTAAAAACTAAAAGAAACTCAGTTGATGTGTCATATCTGGCTTTTGGAAAAACGCTGAATCGCACAATGTTAAAGGAAAGTAAAAAAAACCTGCCAAACATATAACGGTTGGATATATTTGGGTATTTGTGTTTTGTTGCTTCTCTGTCCTTTAGAAGCTTCGGTGAACTTTATCCCCAACAAATATAAAAAAATCTGCTCAACAGTCACGCCCCCTGATTTTAATGATAACTTGACACAGCAAACAAAAAGCCTTGTTTACTCATCCAGCAACATCCCTTTTCATTTAGAGTCGTGTTTGTGCCCAGCCTGATAAATGTAAATCCAATATTTATTCTCCTTTTAGCCCCGTGTGTCAGACGCTACTAACTTCTGATGCAAACAGAGAAATCTCCTGTTTAGTGGCCGCACTGTCACCAAAGTCTCTAACTTTCCCTTTCAGCATCATGTGCAAATCAAGTGATCTGAGAGAAAAGTAGATTCCTTCGACTGAACTCTGGCCCATGACGGGAGACTTTGACCAATCACAGGGCATATTGGAGAGAGAGGGGCTCTCCTATTGGCTGTTCTACTCAGCAGCTGTTTGTGCAGCTTGTGCAGTAATGTCTCGGAACCCGGGAGGAAAGGAATCGAGCTCGACCTGAACTGGAAAAATCAAGTACTGTATGTCAGCCAATGTTACCAAACCCGACCTGAAGCCAAATATCATTTCAATATTTCTGGTAGCTCGGGTCGGGTTCTCCAGACCTCTGGTGGAGAGTCTCCCCTGAATCAATGGTGGACAATCACTATTCCAGCATTACCTGCAAACCTATGAAAGGAAAACTGAATTATTGGATATTAAAAACAGAATCTGAGGCAAATCATGGGTCAGATAATTGATCAAATAGATACCTGCTATGATAAATAAGACTGTGTTGGATTTGGACCGGCATCCATCAGCTAATCATGCATTTAAAGAGCCTTTCTCATGTTTACCCCCTGTATCTGTATACATTCAGGGGTCCCAGCCTGCAAGACAAACAAAAAAACAATATTGTCTCCTCCCTGTTTTGAATTATTTAGTTCTCAGAATACACCTCTGCCCCCCCCTCCCTGTCCTGGCTCTCTTGTAAGAGTGGAGCTGTGACTCAACCCCCGACTGGGTGGAAAAAAACACACAGAGACGTTGAGTCCTTGAAAAACAAAGATTGTGTACGGCCGCTGGCGGTGAAGTGCACGAGCTGCTGTGTAGTAACACAACACAGCTCACATACTGTAATGTAACATAGATTTAGGTTCATGCATGCTCACACCTACACACACTCGTCTACACACACACACACACAGAGACACACACACACACACACACTTGGCTTGAGGCGGTCTGCGTTTTGGAGTTAAACTTTGATTGCCTCATTCATTTCCAATTTCTGCGTCACATCAAGAAATATGCGAAGAACTTGTATTATTATTTTAAAACGTATGTTTTAAATTGTGCATGGCTGTCGGACCTGTCACAATAATTAACTGCGTAATTATACAGTCACATCAAAGGAAAACAATTCTGTCCCATGTCTCCTCTGATAAACAAACTACAATATCAGGACATTTATTACATTTCTGCTGAATAACAGATCTGACAGCTCCTCGGCTGTTTCAGGACCACGGACAGCGCCCTGGACGCTCAGCTGTTGATTTTCATTCAACAGGAACTTTACTTCCTGTTGGTTCCACAGTCGATCTGCGTCTGTTCTTCCTCCGGTTCACTGAGCACGCTCCTCATGTTCCTCACTTCCCTCGTGACTCAGTGTTTGGCTCGGTGTGTGTTGTCCTGGTGCTGTCCAACCTTAAGGCAATCTCTTTATATGCAGTTCTAGATCCATTCTGAGGACATGACAAAACCATCGCATCCCCAGAAGAGCACTTTGGGTCTTGCTCTTCTTGTTTGGTAAAGAAGATGTGGGTTCTTTTTTCTGAGGCATCCTTTGTGTGTTCTAGTTTAGTTGGTTTCTAAAGATGGGCATAAAATAATTCATTGCAGGATCAATATCGTGAATCTTCTCTGGCCTATAGCTCCACTAGTGTTAGATCTGTTAGTTCAGTCATTATCTCTACATCTTCATTAACTGTGCCACTGTTGCTTAATGCAGCACAACCTGAGACAACATCATGTTTTTGTCTGTCCATTAATCTGCATCCTGAAGCCTTCTTCCTCCTTCGCTGCTGGTTGGTTTATGTTGAATCAAGACAATTAAAAAGTAACCTAAAACATTTTGCTGCATCCAAATCCTTCTACTACTCCATCTTTTCCTTCCTTTCCCTGATCGTTATCTCTTTCTCTGGTGCTCTCTTGATTACTTCCCTCCATCTCTCCTGGGGAAGGTTATCGTGGTGCTGTACCTGCATTGCAGTATATGAAGCCTGTTTCAGATCTTGTAACAGAATCAGATGTGATGCTCCGACTTCAGGTCGCTCGAGGCAGGACGGTGAGTTTCTACACCAGTATGTTTTTTCCTTCACTTCCCTGACGGGGTCCGGCCCACTTGGTATTTCCCAGATTTCCCAGATAACCTTTCCGAGCCTGTTGAATTCTAACTGAAATATTAAACATCTGTGTCAGATTTGTCTTGTTAATAGTATTGTTCCCAATTCAAAATAGCCTCGCCCTGCACTTTGGGAATGATTGAGTTGTGCAGTCACTCGCTCTTTACACATTAGAAGGATTCTACAGAAGAAATCACTTCTTTTTTCAGGACATGCTCAATAAAACTCCAGGAATAAGTCCCGTCTGCAATTACTGTTCAAATGTCACCAGGCAGCGGCGTTGGAGGAATTAAGGACTTTCTCATTCTGAGATCAATTTGTCGCGGTCGCTTCACTGGCAAAGACAGAGATGGATTTGGCAGCGAGAGACTTTAACATACAAACCGTGAGTGAAACCTCCCTTTTGGCTGTTTCCAGGTCAGCACTGACACCGACAGCTGTAGAGGAGGATATATTTAGAGACTTGAGTCAAGAGGAAAGGAAGCTTCCTCCCAGATGACTAACAGCCGTGTGGTTATACACTGTGTTCATGTTTTTGAATCTGTTATTCATTTCTTAAAATTATCCTGATGTTCAAACCACAGATTCATGACTAATCCTCCTGAATAGAATCCGACTCAGGAGTGTTTGGTTTTGTTTGGGTTTTTTGTTCTGGTGCATCACGGCGTTCACTCTCCAGTTGGCAGCTGAAGTTAACCAGTCACTTTGCAGATAATTGGATTAAACAGGCAAAAACGTGACGGCTTTACAGAAGTGGATGTAGTGAAACAGGAAGTTAGTTTGCTTCAGAAGCTCGACAAGAAATAAGTTATCTCCTCTTTGCCCGGCTCAGTGAAAAACTCAATTAACGACAACTTCAGCCAATCAGAGCACAGGACAGGGTGGCAGTGGTGGTGAGGAGCCACCTGACTTTTGCTTCTTGCTTCTGTGTGAAGTACTTTAGAAATGAATTTGGTAGAAAGCTACGTTTAAGCATGAGCCAGTAAAAGTGAGTAGTTATGAAATATAAAGGTTTAAGAAGAAAAGTTCACATTATTTTCGGTAAAGTTGAGAATAATATCGACACATTGTTATTTGAATAATCCTCTATTCATCTCACAACCTGGATATTTTTTTGTAAATGCTACTAAAACACGTACAATTGCAACTGTCAAGAGGTTTAAATAAGATAAATGGAGTTTAAACTAATACAAAAACTGAATATACAAAGTGTGAGAATACAAACAGTGGAATGGATTGCACAGAAGCCATTGAATTGCACAGTTAACAGAGTTTAAGTGCAGACCATAATGGATGTGTGTGTAGTTTTACTGGGAGCAGAGCTGGTTCTACAGTCTTCCTGCTTCAGGAAGGAACGACCTGCCCAGTGCTGTGATGGTGTCCTTCGCCCTCGTCCTCCTCTGTCCCACCACCTCCACTGGGTCAAGGGAGGATCCTAGGACGAAGCCGCCCGGATGTGTGGCTCCTCCATCCCTCTGCTGTCAGACCTGAAGACGATGGCTCCCAGTCCAGCTCTGCACACAAGAGGAACAATCAAGAGTGACAGATATTAAGAGTCCGATCAGCTCTTCATCCTGCGCAGCTTTCATTTCACCAGCATATGTCTTTCTGTACCTTCTAGTGTTGAATGGCAGTAAAACATGATACAAGAAATAGGTCCAGGAAAAGTGATTCACTGGGGAAGTGTTGTCTAGAGACAGGAGGAGTTTTTTATATTGTTTTTGTTTTGTTCATCTTTTTGCACCTCTGTTTTTTTCCGCGTCCTCTTGTGATTCAATTTATTTCTTTGATTTAACCGGCATCCGCTCATCCTGTTCCCGCTTTGGTGAATTCACACGTTTGTAATTATTTATCCAACCTTCCGAATCAATAACTCTTATTTCTAGCAAACAACACCATGTTTTTTTCTTTCCCCTCCATCTGGAGCAGGATGAGCAGTCGGACTCATCCTGTCTCTGCTCACATGTGTTTTTGTGATTTCAGACCAGACACCCTCAGCCGGGTGTTTTCTCCTGGTGAGAGATTGAATTGAATGAGGTGTGATTCCTGTCGCTGGTCAGTCATGTCGTGTAAACAGAGCTGAACTCATGATCTCTCTACAGAAAGTCCTGCACTCTGAACTTGTTTGGAGGATTGGTTCTTTAGATCTATGGACTGAAGGGATCAGGACAAGGGTTTAAAAAATGAATTCATCATTTCTGTTTGTAAGGATTTGTCAATTCTGGAGTCAGAAGTTTAATATGACCCATTTATTGGATCCATTTGAAATCCAGTATTCTGAGGACTTCCGGTTTGGCCATGCAGGGGTAGGACGCGCGAAGGCAGAGCTCCCCACCTAACTTATCAATATTAACCTTTAAAAACGCCGCTCAGGGCATCCAACTGCTTAAATCAGTCTAAGACAGACAAAAGGCCACCAACTTTGGCGAGATGAGTAAGAATAAGCCGACCAGTGCGCCGCCGCTGTGTGCTGCGCCAACAACCCGAACTAGTGTTGCTAGCAGGGTAGCTGCTATGGCTAGTGCTAGCCCACACGGTGGTGGAACGACTGCAAACGCCGAGGCTGTTTCCGTGAGCCAGCTTGTAGCCGAGTTGTCGAAACAACGGTCTTCTCTCAAGGAGGACATCTCTGCTTTGATTCAAGAGTCAATTGCCCGCTTCAGTCCTCCGTGAATGCACTGACAGAGACTGTTACTGGCTTTCAAGCACGGCTAAGCGCAACCGAAGTTCTGGCTGGGGATAACTTCAGTGCGATTTTCACAGCGGACGGGAAAATAAAACTGCTAGAGGAGCAAAATGCCACACTGCTCGAACGCGTGGATGACCTGGAGAACCGCTCTCGCAGAGCAAACCTGAGAATCCTGAACGTCCCGGAGGACAGCGAGAAGGGCCAGTACACCGTCAAGTTTGTATCCGACCTGCTAATGAAAGCAATGGGCGAAGAGGTTTTTGAAAACCCACCGGAGTTGGAGCGGGCTCATCGTTCTCCCGGCCAAAGACCTCGAGAAGGACAGCCGCCCCGTCCCTTTGTGGTGTGTTTCCATCGTTTCCAGGTGAAAGAAAAGGCATTGCGGTGGGCCCGGACGCACGACGTGGAGTTTAACGGCTTTTTCCACTCACCAGAAGCTGCCAAGGTGTTCTATGACCGTCGGGTTGCCGGACCAATTGACTGATTCTGACTCAAATGGGCTAATCTGAGACCGACAGAATTCCATCGAGCTGAAGTGATCAATATGTTTGAAGGTTGGTTAATTTGAGCTGTTACAGTTTAAGTGAAGCTAGTGTCAGTCTGTATCACTTTCATAATCGATAGCAGAATGTTTGTTGTCAGCTGGCTAGCGTTACAGCCTGAGAGGGGCGTAGCCCAAGCAAAACTACTTTCCTAGACTATTTGTTCAGATCCTATGGTTCAGATGCATTTATTTATCATCTAGCCATCTATCCTGTCTATGCAGTAGTTCGAATAATGCTAAGTTGGCCTGCCTACTAGTTACAATAATGGCGGTTGTTTATGTTGACTGGGAACTACAATGTTATTAATCTCTGTTCAGAGTCAATGCGCTGAATGTGTATACTTGTTAAAGTGAGAGTGGGGAGCATTGTGTAAGGGGGAAAACGCATGGGCTATTGGAAGCATAGTCACAGTAAGATAGCTGCGGTTCGTTACTGTTCAGAGAACGAACCTAGAGTTTACACATGTTCCAGGGTGGGTATGTTTTTTATTTTTTCATTTATTTATTTTCTTTCTTTTTTTTTTTTTTTTTCTTTTCTCCCGTTGTTCTCCATTTTATATTCTCCCGATCTGGCTATACAGCACCATCCATTTCAGCCGTATCATTACCCAATCCGCTTGTTTATTAAGCTATGAATAGAGCAAACACAACTTTAGCTGGAGGGTCTGCAGTACGTTTTGTTAGCTGGAATGTCAGAGGCATGAATGGCCCAGTGAAAAGGGCGCGAATTTTTTCACATTTAAAACGGTTGCACACTGAAATTGCATTTCTGCAGGAAACGCACCTACGAGTACAGGATCAAGTTTTGCTTAGAAAGGCCTGGATAGGTCAGGTGTACCATTCAACCTTTAGTAACAGAGTTAGAGGTGCTGCAATTATAATCCATAAAAAAGTACTCTTCACTGCTTCAAAAATAATTTCAGATCCCCAGGGACGTTATGTTATAGTATCAGGTCGTCTCTATCACACCCCGGTGGTTTTGGTTAGTATTTACGCCCCCAACTGGGATGATGCAGATTTTTTCAGGAAGATAATCACCTTATTACCAGATTTAAATACTCATCATCTAATATTTGGCGGTGATATGAACTGCGTGATGGACACAGCCATGGACCGGTCAAGTCCCAAATCTGCACCTTCATCCAAAATGTCCAGAGCTCTTTTAAGTCTTATGACGCACCTTGGCTGTATTGACCCATGGAGATTTTTGAATCCAAACAAAAAGGAATTCTCTTGTTTTTCACATGTTCATCAGTCTTATTCAAGAATAGACTATTTTTTCATTGATAGGCGTCTTCTTCCCTCACTGAAATCTGTAGACTACTCTGCTATTGTAGAATCTGATCATGCACCCGTCATCCTTGATATTGGCTTTACACTTAATTGCCCACCAAGGCCAGCTTGGAGACTTAACACGGCATTACTTTCAGATGCAGATTTTTGTCAGTTCATGTCTAAAGCAATAGATGATTTCATTTTAACCAATCAGAATGACTCCGTACCACCATCCATACTATGGGAAACATTAAAAGTCGTACTGAGGGGACAAATAATATCATTTTCGGCTTCACGTAATAAAAAAAGAAAACAAAGACAGGAGGAGCTCATTGATTCTATTCTTAAAATTGATCATCAGTATTCAACAACTCCAACGCCTGAACTATACAAAGAAAAATTAAATCTGAAAGCAAAATATGATTTATTATCTACTGGAAAGACTGAACATAACTTGTTAAGATCACGAGCATTCTTTTATGAACATGGGGAGAAGGCAGGACGCCTACTTGCTCACCAGTTAAAGGCTAAGTCGTCTGCCCAACTCATATCAACAATTAGGAAAACACCTCAAGAATTGACAATTGATCCCCAAGAAATTAATAATACCTTTAAAACATTTTATTCTGAGTTATATACCTCAGAATTTCCTCAGGACACTTCTTCTATGGTTAATTTTTTAGAAACCCTGAATACTCCAACAATTGCACAGGAACAAAGGGACAACCTGGAAAGACCTCTAAACCGACAGGAAGTAGATAACTCAATTAAGGACATGCAGAGCGGGAAGGCCCCTGGGCCGGACGGCTTCCCAGTCGAATTCTATAAAAAATTCTCCTTCAAACTGATCCCTTTGCTTCTCAATATGTTTAAGCACTCGTTTGAACAGACAGCTCTCCCAAAGAGCCTCACAGAGGCTCTCATCACAGTCTTGCCGAAGCCTGGTAAAGACCCGGTGGATTGCAGCTCTTATAGGCCTATTTCTTTACTGAACGTGGACGTTAAGATACTGTCTAAAATTCTGGCCTCTCGAATAAACACCATAATATCAGACATAATTTCAAATGATCAAACCGGTTTTGTGAGAGGCCGTCACTCATTCATTAACATTCGTAGACTCCTGAATGTGGTGCATTCTCCAGCGTCTGGGGGAGGACCAGAGGTGGTGGTCTCCCTAGACGCGGAGAAGGCATTCGACAGAGTAGAATGGGAATATCTTTTTGATGTACTGGGTAAATTTGGGTTTGGGCCGAAATTTATGTCCTGGGTTCGTCTATTATATTCATCTCCTAAAGCTGCAGTAGTCACTAATAAATTATGTTCACAGTATTTTCCTTTATCTAGGGGCACGCGTCAAGGCTGCCCACTTAGCCCATTACTGTTCATTTTATCGATAGAGCCCCTGTCAATTAAACTTAGAACTACACCATCCATACATGGCATTAGAAGGATGGAGATGGAATATAAAGCTTCCTTGTATGCTGATGATCTCTTAATATTTTTAACGGACCCGCTATCCTGTAAATCCGAACTTTTGAAGATTCTGGTTGACTTTGGTGGTTTTTCAGGTTATAGAATTAACTATTCAAAAAGTGTGTGTTTCCCTATCAACGATAAGGCAAAGCAGATTCCAGACACAGACTTGCCATTTTGTATATCACATTCAGGTTTTAAGTATTTGGGAATAAATATCACCCCTTCTTTTTCTGAATTGTTTAAGGCCAACTTCACACCTATAATGGAGAAACTAAAATCTGACCTCCAGAGATGGAGTGCTATTTGCCTTTCTTTGGCTGGGAAAATCAACTGCGTCAAGATGAATGTGTTGCCTAGATTTTTATACTTGTTCCAGAGCATCCCAGTTTTCCTGCCAAAATCCTTCTTCCGTTCACTTGATGCCCTACTCTCAAGTTTCATATGGGGAGGTAAATCTTCAAGACTTCGTAAAACATTGCTTGAAAGACCGAGAAAAGGGGGTGGGCTTGCTCTCCCAAATTTCAGGGTTTATTATTGGGCAGCGAATCTGCAAAAAATAATGTACTGGTTTCAGGCCCCAGACACGGGTTGGTGCAGTGAGGAGGCAAAGCTCTGTAATCTGTCATCACTTCCTGCACTGTTAACAACAAAACTTCCTCTCTCCCCATCACAGTTTTCCTCAAGCCCAGTAGTGCGCTCATCCCTAAGAATTTGGATACAATTCAGGCAAACATTTAAATTGTCTGGCCTTTCTATGCTAAGTCCCATATGTAATAACCACCTTTTTCCAGCTGCTGAACTTGATGTCACATTCATACAATGGAACACTATGGGTCTTACTACATGCAAGGACTTTTTCATAGATAATATTTTTCCTACTTTCACGGATTTGGCCAAAAAACACTCTATTTCTAAATCCAGTTTTTTCCGATATCTTCAGATACGCCACTTTATTCAAACGTACAACCCATCGTTCCCTCAATTACCGGAAAGTTCAAACTTAGATGTCATACTAAAGATTCCCTTAACTTTGAAGGGCCAAATCTCTAATTTATATAATTCAATTATGTCGTTTAGTAGTGTATCAACCGAAGACATCAAGACAAAATGGGAGGAAGAATTAGGAACAGCCATTTCAGACGAGACATGGGTTAGAGCTCTTAGCTGTGTAAATGGAACCTCTTCTTGTGTACGCCTCAATCTGATTCAATTTAAAGTTCTCCACCGTACTCACTATAGTAAGGCCAGGCTTGCAAAAATATACCCTGAACTAGATGATACGTGTGATCGCTGTAAAGCCACTAACGCAGACCTAGCTCATATGTTCTGGACGTGCTCCAAGTTGGAAGAGTTTTGGAAATCAATATTTGGGATTTTGAATGTTGCTTTTGGCCTACATCTACAACCTAGCCCTTTAATGGCTATATTTGGGGTAAGGGGTAACGACACTGCGACAGCCACTAACAAGAAAAATGTTATTGCCTTTGCCACTCTAATTGCTCGAAGGAGAATTCTCTTGGAATGGAAATCCCAATTACCACCGAAGGCATCTGTGTGGCTTTCTGATATGATGATGTTTTTAAAAATTGAAAAAGTTAAATACTTTCTTAGAGGATCAACCGGAAAATTCAACAAAGTCTGGGACCCTTTACTAGTTTATTTTGACAAACTTGTCACTCTCCCCTCTCATTAGTATATGGCGTTAACGTAAAGCGCAAACACTTTCATCTTAGGAGAACTCCCCCCCCCCCCCCTTTTTTTTTTGTTTTTTTTTGTTGTTTTTTTTGTTTTGTTTTTTTTTTGTTTGTGGCACAAGGAATGTTAGGGTGGGATGGGGTTTATAAAAATATAAAAATGTAAATTGTTAAAATGCTACTGTTTCATTGTACATTGACACAAAAAGAAATTTAATTGAAATATTGCAACATGTGTGACAGTGTACATCTTGTCTAACAACCAATAAAAAATACATGTAAAAAAAAAGAAATCCAGTATTCTGGACTTGAGCAGAAAATCACGTCTAATACCATAACACAGAGCAATAATTACTCCTATTGGGTGTGTGAAGGGGATTGAACCCTCTGTCACATTCTAACACATTATTAACAATCCTGGTTTAATGTCAGAGGTAATCACAGCGAGTGGTTCAGTGCGTTTTATCCAAATGCACAGAAGTGTCCACCGTGTCTCTCGCTGACCCATTTCTATCACAGTCACTTTCTGTCCCAGTCACGCTTCTTCCTCTGTCTCATACAGAAAGACGATTCCCCCCCCCCCCCCCCCCCCCCCCCCCCCCGAGAGGATGGTCCTTTCCAGGGACAGGACGGTGTTAATCCAGTGGTTAACAACTAAGAGCGTTACTGTCTTGGGATGAAGCCACGGAGCTCTGGGTTTCCAGCTGTGCGTGGCTGAACAGAAAATCGCCTGTCATGCTAATTCTTGCTGTAAAATAATTGAAAATCCATATCTATAATTACATGGAATATTTCACTTCACCACTTCCACCACAGCAATACCTAAAAAACACACATTTTTGGAAAACAACAGCTTCAGACATGAGGAGGAGGTATTGATGTTTTAAAAGCAGATGAACCGTTCCAGTGTTGATACGGTCGTGTTGGAAACCAGATGCTCATCATCAGTTCTTTATTTCATGTCACGTCCCCGGGACCTCGAGTCCTCGGGGGTCATCCTGGAACATGAGTCCGTGTTTGATCATGTGGCTTTTCTCTGCCTCCTCCATCGAGTGTATTTATATCACTGTGGCGGCCATTAAGCAGCAGAAACAACAAAGTGTCACGTTCCACTGCTGCTGACGTCACAGTTTCATCCCCTCAGCATTTAGAGAGAGATTCTTCTTCCAGAAACTCTCTACTTCATGTTTTTGTTTTGTCGGCCAGTTGTGGTTGAAGGGACAGAAACAACAGCTTTGAAATATTACTGACTAGAGAAAGTTACGTCTCTAGTGACTGACATTGTGTCTGTTGTTTTATCCACTTTCTATCCATCCATCCATTTGTTTCTGCTTTTCAGAGATCAGGTCACTCAGCTGGATGTTCCAGGCGTCCCTCTCTACAGCCACACTTCCCAGCTCCTCCACCAGAGGAGGGTGGGTCTATCCTTTCCCTGTCTCCACCAACCTAAATATTCAATTTAATATCTTCATGTCTTTGATTTTGCTTGGTTTCTTTACTCAAGTGGTTTGGTGCTGGACAGTTACCGCTCGGTGGGTTTATCCCATAGTTGTATCTGTGTTGTAAAACCAAAACAAAGACCTGGCTAACAGACTACTATCTCTTTATTTAATTATGTTAGAGTCATGTTTCATCCACTATCAGTTTTCTTCCACTTATAGTCTCAGCAGGATGTTCCAGACAAACCACAGATAAAAAATTCCAGCTCCTCCTGAGGGACGAGGGTACATTTGATCCATTTTGGTCTCCACCCACAGATTCAGAACATCCTGATGTCTCCATATTCACCACCTTTCTTTACCAAACTGGTTTGGTGCTGAACAGTTGATGAAGTGTTCACTGGGTTTACATCAGAGGAAAGAAAACTCCCCATTATTCATGATTTCCCAGCAGGTTGAAGTTATTCTAACCAGACCTCCATCCACATGTCTGCTGCTGCTCTCTGTAGCTCAGTGAAGATCTCTGTCTTTGAGCCATGACTTGTGAGATGATATGAAAACACACAGACACCAAAAAGACCTTTAGTGTTGGGTGGATTGTCTCATTTGCTTTCTTACTACACAAAGAAAACCTGAAAACGATTCTCCCACAAAGCTCCTGATTGATCTGTGGAGCTCTGAGCAGTTCTCGACTCCGAGGAGGAATCAACGATTCGTCCTAACTTCTGCAGCGCTGATGTTAATTCTTAACTCCTACCAAGCTGACAGGGGCAGACACGATTCGTCAATGCTTCACCCGATGCACACAAAACACCCTCTAATTATTGTGGTCCAATTCCCCGCGGAGGCCTCGACAGCGGCTGTACTCGCTCGATCAATAAACAGAGTACACAGGTCATTGATTCCACCATTATGATTGTCATTATTATTTTTTTCTCTGGGTGTTTGCAGTTAGACAGAGCGACAGCTGCAATTTCACTGTTTCTTTTTAGAAAGAAGAAAACATCACGCGTCAAGAAGCACAATTACATAAATGCTCCAGAGGCACTGACTCACACATTTTACACTCTCTGTCAATAATACCGTCGTACTTTTCATTTTCAAAATGATAGATATACGTGTTACAAAAGGACCACGTATAATATAATATAATCACTTGCAGAACATTTGCAGGGAGGAGGAGGAGGAATCCGAGTGACAGGCTGCTTCCTCTGCTCTCCTGCTGCTCAGCCAGACACACAGAAAAAGAGACCAGGAAGCTGCTGGAGCTTATTTTCGGATGGCTGCCTGTCGCAGGCCACGGCGTGGTCACGCTGACAGAAGGGGGGGGGGCGATGCATCACGTGACCTTCACGAGTCGCTGACCCCGGCGACATTTGTCTCTCAGCCTGAGACGGACCACTTGCAGCCCTCGTCAGCGCACGGCAGACATCTGTGGTTTCCATCGTGTAGAGGGCTCCAACAAGCATATTCTGTGGAGCGTGTTGGTCTGTGTGTGTGTGTGGGGGGGGGTTGTGGTGGTAATGCCAATGCCCTGCATGTCTCCTCCCTCCAGCCACCTTCTGCTCTCTCATTGCATCATGTCCAGAACCTCACCGCTCCGGTCGCTGACTCATCTTCTCTCACATTTCCTCACAAGGATCTCTTCTAATCGGATATTAACTTTCAAATTGTGCAGGGAGATTAATGTTGTCCTGATTGCCACTTTGGTCCTCGCTGTGTTTGTCTCTAGAGATCAGAGTGTGTGTGTGTGTGTGTGTGTGTGTGTGTGTGTGTGTGTGTGTGTGTGTGTGTGTGCACATACCTTTCCTGCCGTCCCCCCCCCCAGGGCTGCCATATTGACTTAACGGATCAATCCACACCTCGCAGGTGCAGCAGATGGGTATCACTCCGACTCTCACATCGGAGGCTGTCTCCAACCGGAGTCGGTTCGTGGCATTTGTGACGAGCTGAGAAGAGAAGCAGTAAATAAATAAATAATAAATAAATAAACAACCCAACCTTGACGCAGTATGAACCCGTTGAAGAATGACGACAGGGGTGACTCACAGAGAGAGAGAGAGTGAACTGGCCTGGAAACGTGTCTCCATGTTTGTCTGCCTCCCATCGCAGGAGACAGTTAATTAATCTTCAATGTAGCTCAGCTCCACAGAAAAAGATCTGCATCCAAAGTGTTGCTCTTAAATCTCTGCCTCCTAACAGCCTGTGTAATCTACCACTCAACCTTCACACGGATACATTATAATTGCGCTGCCATTATCCCTTCCACCTACTTGCAAAGACTCCTGCAGAGAATGCAACTGAAGCTTGACTTTACTTTGAAATTTAATTTGAATCTAAAAAAAATAGTGACTGGCAGAGGCTGTCAGTCGTTTCAGCAAATGCCCCAAATCAACATAACGTGATATTTATAGAAAGTTGTGTTTTCATTGCTGTTCGTTTGTTTGTCAGCAGGATTATTTAAAAACATTTTTTTTACTCACCTAGGAGCAGGACAACTTTGATGAAAGTTAGGGCATGACCCAGGAAAGAAGAACCCAATGAACTGTGGAGTGTTATCTGTATAAATATGTATTCATATCCAGTTTATCACATTCTTCAACAAGTGTTTATGATTCCATCTATGTTAACAAAGTTTCCCATGACCTATAAAAAGCTGTAACTTGAACCCAATGCACTGTTTATTTGACTTTGAGTCCGGGAGCTTGTTGTGTTTTCATCAGATGTTTTCAATCCTGTATCATTTCAGAGTTTCCTCTTCAATAAGTCAGTGATACTGACCATAGATCATAAATCAAATCAGATCTTAACCCCAGCTGTTTAAAAGCAGAACTGGAAAGTAGAGCTGATAGTTGTTTTGCAAACTTAGAGATTTATTATTTGGTTTAAACGTCCCTTTGACTCTGCAGCTAACTTTAGAATTTAAATTAAATTCACAGTTCTGACTCTCAGGCGGTAAAACATCTTTTCAACAGTCGCCCTGAATCTTTTTGATCCAAAATTCAACACAAATGGAGCAATAATTAAAAGTTGAAAATCTGAATCTGTTTAGGTTTATTATAATTGTTTAAATTTGGAACATACAGAAGAATCGTATTGGAGTGTCTACTAGTTTTTTAATGAAAAGAGTTCTCCCTCCTGACATCACCTATCACTCTTTTGTAGCTGGAGACCTCTCCCCCCCCCCCCCCCCCCCCCCTCCCTCTAACCCTAACCCGTCCCGGGGTCAGCTCACCCTACTGGGAAGGGTTAGGGTTTCTCATTTCTCTCATTTTCCTCACCTCAGTTGCATCATCATCCATTTCTTTAATCTGTTAGTTTAAAACCAATTGACATCCCATCATGCAGATTCCTTTATTCAGTCCTCACTGTCTTCTCTCTCTTTGTTTCCCTCTCTCCTAATTTTTTTGCGGTATTCTTTTGTGTTTCCACAGTTCGGAGACCGAGCATCGCAGAGCTCACGCTGTGCCGAGCAGCGTCGCAATTCAAAGAGGGAAATAAAAATAGCTTGGCATGTCAGCAGGGGTTTGTGATGGCCTCTCTTCCTCTGGAGAGCTCACATTAAGTCCTAAACCACGTCTTGCACAATAGACAAATGGAGCAGAGCCGGCAGAGCTGGTTCAGGCCGAAACACGTTGAGTCTCACCGGTCGGACCTTTCAGCACAGTCCAAATAAATTGACTTTTCAATCACTGCGTGTTTCTGTGGCCTTGGTTTTTGTCCTGCTGTCACATGCAGGTGAACAGATTGTCAAAATTCACACACTTTCACTACACTACACGACCCCTGTGATTTCTTTTCAAAACTGTTTTTATTATTCCAGGAATGATTGAAGCTCATGTCGCCGGTGCCACAAAATACCAGGCTGAAGATTTTAAACGTTTAAAGTGGAAGGGCAGCCAGAGAGCACACGGCTCGGCCAAGGAGACACCTTCACTAGATCCAGACTTTTATTTGGATCTGAACCAAAACTGCTCACACTCGTAAAATATCAGTCCTTTAAATTAGCTTGGTAATTTTCATCAGGATCCATAAATTACTTTCTGGGAAATAATTGAAAATGATGCAAAATGCTGCAGCTCACATTGTTATAGGAAGTGAATAAGAAAATCCAAAATTTTCCACCAGGATCCAGATCTGCATAATGTTTAATGTATTCTTCTGTTACCCATAATGCACCAGGTGCTGTGAAAATCTGTCCAGTTGTTTTTTGTATAATCCTGTAAACTAGCAGGTGAAAACATAACCATCTTGGTGAAGGTAATATGTGAACTTAAATGTTTAGTTTGTTGAAGCACGTCACTAACGGGTATAAATTTGTGTGTTTAAAGTTGTGTTTTGTTTTTCTTTTGTTGTCGTCTCTTTTTACACATTTACACACAGGAAGTGTATCTAGCTCACACCTGAACAGATGCTGCTTAACGAATAAGGAGGAAAAACAAAATGGCACAATCCAATTATTTCTGCAAACTCTTTCCGAAGTTTTTCCGAACTCTGACCGCCAACGTCAAGACGCCGATTCTCCTTGATTTTTCCATTACCCATAATGCACCAGGTGCTGTGGAAATCTGTCCAGTCGTTTTTTGCATAATCCTGTAAACTAGCAGGTGAAAACATAACCGCCTCGCTGAAGGTAATATGTGAACCTAAATGTTTAGACAAACTTTGTGTATTATTGTTTATACCAGTTACAGATGTTAGCACCTCTCCTACACATCTGGGAATGATTCCTTATTATCTAATCAAAGACGAAAGTGAAATATTGCAGTGGGTCTTTGAATAAGACTTAGTTTGTTGAAGCACTCCACTACGCACGCTATTTTTTAACGGATGTAAATTTGTATCCTGAGGCTCTAGTACTCACATCTGTTGTGTATTCGTTTTTTGTTTTTATTTTTTCACATTTACACACAGGAAGTGCATTTAGCTCGTAGCTGAACAGATGCTGCTTAACGAAGAAGGAGGAAAAACAAAATGGCACAATCCAATTATTTCTGTAAACTCTTTCCGCCAACGTCAAGACGTCGATTCTCCTTCCACTCGCAAACTTTGAGAATCAGTTTCTTCACAGAGACGTCAGGTCCAAATCCAAACCGGTGAAATCTGGTAGAGATCATTAAAATCAATTAATATCTTCATTAAAACCATTTGACCTCATAACATTACCTCATCCGGTTGTGATTGTTCTTTAAAGTCATACATTGTCTCTTTTCCTGCTTGATGTGTAGAGAGCAGACCTTGATTGGTCAGTTGTCTAATTTCTATATCAATCAGACGTTGGAGGACCTGCCCACTCGTTCCCCGTGCGGCCGTGTGATTGACAGTGGGACCGAAAAGGCACTTCTCTGCTTGTCCACACACATCAGTCATGTAATTATGTTCTGAGACGGGAGACAGGAGAGCATCTGCTGCGCGGTGACTCATTAATGACAGACACAATGAAGAACGGGCCAAACGCTGGTCTGTGAGGTGGAGTGTCTGTGTCTCCAGAGGGACATCTGAAATAACACAATCAATATTTACAGTAGGATGCATTGTACGCCACGTTATAGCTGCAATTAAAGCCTCTGTGCTCCTTTTTCCCAATTTAACCAGTGTACCACACTCACTACAGTATGTACTGTACTTGTACAATGCATTAAAGAAAGAGGAGATGTATATTGTTTCTGTAGCACAGAGAATTATTGGAGTTAAAAGTACTAATCCCCACATCTGGCTTCAGGTCAGTGAACTGTTCTATGTCAGGGAATCACAAACACTGGATGAATCATGTGTTTGAAGCCCGACTGCAGTTCTGTCCCCTTCATGGTCTCTTCCTCACAACTCTTCCTCTTCCTCAAACACACGGTAATCACTCGGTAAATGAACTGACCAGGGATCAGGTAAATACCTGCTGCAATGGCTCAGAGTCTGTTAATACAGTCTTATGTGCAGACAGCGAATTGAAGAGTAATTCCAGTCTGAGTGTAGCTGTCATCATCATCACAGGGAACTGGCCTCAGAGCAGCAGACCTCCCTCGCTGCCAAATGATTTCTTGAAAATGAAAAGGTACATTTGCAACCATGTATTTCAGCTCGTGGGGGGGACCTGTATGTTTTTTTCCGTGCAGTTTAATAACAGATGTGGTTGCAGAGATTTTACAAATGAGATATTTAAGTGTTTGTGCACAAAATAAAAGAGTTTAAAACGTCAGTAAATCTCACTTAGATAAGACTCTTACAGTTTCATAGTCTTGAGGTTTGACTTGTCCCCTGAATTGTTGGATCAGATTAAACCTGCCAGTCTCTGCACATCCACTCCAGCAGCAGCCGATCCTCACTAAGTAACACAAGCAGCTAATACTCCTGTGGCCTGCTAACGAACACCCCATCACTCCTTCCCTGTAAACCCCTAAAGCCCCCACCCATTAGTGGGGACCCTGCCACCAGAGCTCCCAGTGGTTTGATGGACAGGAGGACGAGGTCAGAGCCTCCAAGACCAGAACCCGGATTAGTTACTAATCCTCAGAAGAGGTTTCTCTCCCCTGACGACCCCCCCCCCCCCCCCCCCCCTTGCTTTTCAGGAATCTGCCTGGTGCATGACTTAAATGTTTCAAGGGGGACGAGAGCTGCACAGAGAGATGTGGGCGGCTGCGGAGGAGAGGACGGGAGTCAGGACTGGTTAATGGAAATATTACAGAGGCAGAGAGGAAATGCAAACTGTGAGATCGGCCCCAGAAAAGCGCTTTGCTCTTCCTCCTTCGCTAATTTCACCGACCGTTACTTCTGCTGGCGAATCGATTCAGTGTCCTGGAGTTGAAGGGATCAAGTGATTTCATGCAGTCGTGTAAAGAATTTCCAGTTTTGAAAAGAGACTCTGAATCTCTTTGAACTGGAAGCTGTGGTATTAAGGTTGTCCTGTCTAACTGTGGAGCCAGGTACAAGCTGTGATTCATCCTCTGTTCAGGATTCACACTCATTCTCACTCACTCATCTGCCTCAGTTTATCATGGACACGATCAACCTGGACACATGTGGAGGATTTTAATTTGCTGAAATCATCTGCTCCATATATTTACAGCTGCAGGACACGGCCGCAGAAATAAAATATCCACAATCGTTAATCAATCTGTAAATTAGATTAATGACACATTAGCTCCGTCTTAATGTTTCTGAGGTGTCATTTGAAGGCTGATATCATCACAGCTGCACAATTAAGCTGTTTCCATATTCGAAGGCTCCTCCATATTTGGGCAACTGATACATCATTTCGACCACGCCTCCAGAATAGACAGTGAAATTATCTTTCACTACTGCTTCAGTGTATTTCAGTTGAATATAAAAACACTTTTTGTACTCGTTTCAAAGTAAAAGCACTCCCAGCTCTGACTGAGACCACTCATTTGTGTTGACAATGTTTTTGTTGTGAAATATTTGCAGGACCAGTAGATGCCTGCTCTGCATCGAACACGCAGCAGACACACGCTCCCTGTGTGCACAACAAACACACACATGATACGCAACAGAGTGACGCAGCCCTCACGCTCTGCACACAAACTCTCACTTACAGCTAAGTATCAGGATTTAACTCAAACAGCTTATTGTAAAGATTTTAAATATACAAGGTGTATTAAAACTGTCTTGTCGGCGAAAGTGGGCAGCTCTGTTGCAAGGCAGGAGAAGCTGGTGATGCAAAAAACAACAACGACAATAATCATTATTACATTACATGTCATTTAGCTGACGCTTTTGTCCAAAGCGACTTACATTTTTAGTACACTCAACATTTATGAGGGGCCACTTAGGGGTATAGTATCTTGCCAAGGACACTTCGGCATGCAGATGGGGAAGAGTGGGGTTTGAACCGGCAACCTTCATGTTGGACACCGCCCCCTAATCATCACATAACCGCTTTGCTAATTGCCGAGGCATGATCACGGCCTTCGAAAAACATTCCACCAATGAGCCGTCGTTGGCAGAGGGTGAAATATTCATGTTCTTCTGGGGGAAGTGGAGCCGTCTGCATTTTAAAACCATCACACTCTCAAAATGAAGAGCGGTTCCAATCTGAAATTCTGTTTCTGCTTTATCTAAGTGTAATATGGGGTAGACATTATTGTCTACCTCACTCTGCTCGATCTCACAAGTGCATTTGGCGAAATCAAATCCAGAGGAATATATACGTGGCAGGAAAAAATGTGGAGTCGGCTGCAGCTGTCAGGAAGACGAGTTATTTATTTGTTTGTGAGGCTTCTTCTTCTCTTCTCTTCTTTTTTTCTGCCTCTTCCCCTGTTTCCCCACTATAGAGCAGATTGGATTATACCGGGCAGAGGCAGTGGAATTAGTGTTGGATCGCTGCGTCGCATATATGCTCCCCAAGGAGAGATGGTCTTGAAGAAATAAATGTGTGCGTGTGGGAGAGAGAGAGAGAGAGGAGAGAGAGAGAGAGAGAGAGAGAGAGAGAGAGAGAGAGAGAGAGAGAGAGACAGAGAGAGCAGATGGTTCAGTTACTCAATGTTCAAACATCCCTGGGCAGTAGTGGGGTGCACATTGTTGACTCTCTGCTTGTAATAACTGTAGTCACATTTCTTTTTCCACATTTCACGCTCCAGTGGGGGGATGATGTACAACGGGCCCACGTGTGAAACTTCAGATCTGCAGCGGCGCCGGTAGATCGAGTCCGGGATTGAATCTCATGCTGTGGAAAAGAGGATTTTCTGTTCTGAATTGTTTTGAAGCAGAGCGTGAACTCAGAGCATGAACGAGTGCTTCTCGTGGAATGGAAAACTGCAGCAATGCATCTGTTTACTACAGAAAACTGCAGCATATGTTCACACCTATGTTTGTTCTTTAATAAGTAATGAAATATCACAAAGTTAAAATATTACAGTGGTAAGAGAAAGTACTAATGAGCTTGTTTTTGAGCTGATTTCAGAGACACAAATTATTTTACCATTCTCCCTCGCACACTCAGAATCATAAAAAACACATCTCTTCTCTTTGGCCTTCCTTTTTTCGAGTTTAGACAATGTTTATCCAAGCAGGTTTTTTATTATATTTTTTATTAGTAGTATTTTTATATGTATCTCTGTTTTCTTGTTGTACCTTTTACTTTGTAAAGCGCTTTTGTCAACCAAGTTGTTTTAAATATGCTACTTAAATAAAGTTGACATTGACTGACATGCCTGAAATTTTGGTCGACCCTTTTCCCGATTCTATTTCCCAATCTCGGCTCCTTTCGTTTTCACATCGTCCTTTTGAACTGGCAAAACATAGGGAAAATGAAACCAGGCCACAAACCAACATGAGAAACCTTCCTGTTCACTGTTTCCTCCCCGTCCTGTCATGGCCGACACACCAGAGAGAGACGTCAGCTTCTCTTTCTCTCTTTCTGGATGTTGGGCTCACCGATGGGAACAGATGGTCCAGGCAGCCACGGTCTGGAGGGACCAATGGGAACGCAGCGTGGGAGCAGTCAGGTCGCGGCTCGACTATCGGACCCGACAGTGAGAGCTCACACGTTGTCAGCTTTTGGTTTCCAACGCAGACGACTAACTTGAACAGTGTCAGTTGGAATTTAACAATCACACAGTGTGCACAGAAACGATGACATGGATTGTGTGTTATTGGTTAAAATCGCTTTGTTTTGTTCATATTTGTAGCTGAGATGAAGAACTGATCATATTTGAATTTAATGTACGTAAACAACACAAAGAGAACTGGCTCCTGTGTGTTTATCCATATATTACTTAGTTATTATTAAGCTACACCATAGACTAAACAAACATGGACGACATGGCAGCTCATGAAAAGTGGAGCCAAAGCGTCTCTATCTCCCCCTGGTGGCTTGCTACAGCAAAACATAAACTGCATCTCCTCCATGTTAGTGGACGGGACATGAACCCAACAAAAAAAAGAAGTAAAAAGTAAATCCCTATGTTTGTTGAACTGGATGCTGCTGCAAAGTATCTGCTTGTTCCCGATAAGACTTCCCTGGCTCCCAGTCCTCAGCACATCTGATTAATGCCTCCCCACTTAGACCTCTCCTCTTCCTCAGCTCGCTCGCGCCCTTCCTCTGCTGTTATTAATAGTCGGAGCCCAGAGGAGACTTGTTGTGGCACAGAGATTAGGTGGCTCGCGGTGGCCCACCTGCTGACCCCCCCCCCCCCCCCCCAGTGAACGACAGACACTGTTCTTCCTCAATAAGCGCCTCATGATGAGCGAGACAAGATCTGATGATGATATCAAGATTTTTTTATCTCTTACGTTGTCGACAAACGCTGAAGATTATTAGATCTTTTGCTAGAAAGAGTTGATTACTGCTAGTTGTAGATTCCACAGCTGGAATATAAAGAGTCATGACCCCCACAGCTTGGAGCAATTATCCTAAGAGCAGCTGAGACATGCACACACATGGTGGAGTGATGGGTTTAGTTCTGCATGGCAGCTCCACGTCCGGATCCGACTGTTGTTCTGTAATAATCCTCAATGTCTTGTTTGTACCAATCAGGACAAAGCAAATGTTTGGAAACAGCAGAATCATTAAGTTCTTTTTGGATTTGATTCAACGTCTCACTCGGGTCAAAGTTCTTCAGCAAAAAGCTGGTAAAACAAAGATGTAGATTTGTGTTCATGTGGCTTTGTAGACAAAGTTCAAAATGATCAACCATGAGCAACAAGCCCTGATAGCTCCCCTGGAAGAGGTAGATGTTCTCCTGCAGCGGCTGGGACCTCGGCTTCAACCTGGCCCAGTACTGCACGTTGTCCCCAGTCTCTGTCCCCATTGAAGGCCTGGACTCTCCAGTCAATAGAGACAACAAATATCTGTACACCTCAGTGTGTACAACACTATGTCTGCTCACAGCCGAGTGAGAGATCAACTGAGCTGAGGAATGATTGGATTGTTTCAGGAAGTGATTCTGTTCTCCAACCATTTGTTCCTTCTGAATGAATTCTTCATGGAGCTCAGGAGGACAAAGACATGTAAACGTTGTGTTTGTGACTACACAAATCGCAGAGTGGAGACAAAACTATATTACACAACATTCCAGGAAGGAAACCCTGCCTGTTTGTTCAGTGCAGCGTTAGCCCGAGCCGAGTTTTGAGTGAGGACAGTTCTTACTCTCACTGAACTCGTAGGCTCCAGTGAATGAAGGAGCAGTCTGACGGTTTCTAAATGGAAAAATGTGCCACATTGTTATGAGAATACAATATGTAATAAAAGGACAGAGTCTCTTTTTAATGATCGTGTGAGGCTGACACTGAATGAACTCGGTATTAGTCTGACTCAGCGGACGCAGGCTGCAGGTTTAACACTCGGGCCAAACTGGCTGAGAATAAATCCATTAATTTGTCATAATGGGATTTCAATTGCACAGCTTCTTGCTTTGACCCAGGACTGGCGGATGTTCCTATGAAGCCAGTGTGACCACAGCGTGAACCTGCAATTGGCTGCGTTACTCCTGCTGCATTTCACTTCCTGTTGTCCCCATCGCAATACAGGAGACACCTCGAAACCTATGAGGTCATGAAAAATTCAAAATATGACTTTGATTTGATCCGGCAAACATCAACGAGGAGTTATCGCCTCCCCAGGTTCTAATATTTCACCAAAATGTGCAAACACTCTCCCCCCCGACACCATTTTGCAGAGGCAATGCATCCTGGCCTCAGTGCCGCCAAAGACAACTGTGATTGGTTTAGGGACATAAAAGGAAGACCAAACATCCCCCCCCCCCCCCCCCCCCCATAGGAGAATAATAATGGATCATTCCTCACCGCTGACACAGCGCGGAGGAGATCGGTCTGGCAATGTGAGACTAATCCTGTATTGACACAATTTGTCAGGGGTGAAGCTCGGCTGCTTGTTTACACTGCAGCCGTCTCTAATATGACTTTCTGCACATCTGGCAGTTATTTGGCGTCTGGTTTATATTTTGATGAAAGACGGGGGATGAAGGTGTTTTTATAAAAATTGAGACGCTTAATGACAAATTTATTAAGTGTCAAGTAGATCAGAAATGCGAGGTGTTTACCTGTGGTGAGTGACAGGTTTAACAAAGGGTGTTTTTTTTTGTTTATTTCAGTTTTCACAGTACTAGAAGCGATGCTGCTCATTACGTTTCCAGGAGAATGAAATGACTTCCCCCCCCGTCAGAGACTCTCCGACTGTGATAACTGACGCCTGCTTGGACTTGCTGCAGTCGGCTTGTTGGTGTGTAGGTGGAGGTGAAGATAAAACTGGTCTGAGTGAGTTTCCCGCGGAGGAAGAAGAACAGTCACACCTGTAAAGAAAACATGTCTTGTGGCGCCTGCGGTGAAGACTGGTCTTTTGAGGTTACTGTCAGCGGAGGAACTAGCGTCTCTCTCTCGTCTATAGTGGATTTCAGCTTCTATGACGGTTCAGCGTCGGAGCAAAATGGCTTTTTCTGGAGAGCGGGGAGAGTTTGGTCTGAGGGGCTGACACCGAAACCTGACGTTTATCTGATGTACTGCATTAAATGAGGAAGAATGCTCCTCCTTTGAAGAAACTTACCTAGAGAGATTGAGAAAGAGAAGCAACAGAAATACCAAGCTGAACTAAAAGTCACCCGCGAGTGATAGCACGGCTGATTTAAAATGACGTTTTATTCCAAAATAAAATAAGAGCCATTGTGAAGCAGTGGCGGATCCCTACATTTATCATTTATTAATGACCGGCTGAAAAACAATGGCCCTCATGCTGCCTGCTGTAGTGCACACAGACGAGGAGGGAACATTTATACCGAGTGTGTTTGGCTGCTGACTCTCAAGTGTGTACTCATTTTGTGTCGGTAGGTAGGAACAATGATATTCAAGCTCTGGTCTCTGTCCTCCCAGAAGTGCAGTTTGTCAGGAACGAGAACATCACAGCAGCGACTGCAGGGAACAAACCAGAGACAACAAAATATTACCAGTACTGCAAGACTATTTTTACAGCAGTCCCCTAAGATTTAAAAAGACAGGAAACATCATTACAGCCATAATTTAATGCATCACTTAGATTAAATATTTAAAATGTAAATAAATCTTGCCTTTAACGATGTGCTCTTATTTTCCCCAAGTGTGAACCACGCTAGGCTGTAAATCAAATTCTCCTGATCGCCACCTGGTGGCTGGCTGCAGTATAGACACAGTGGACGGCGGTAACACACCTTGATGTTCGTTGCCATCATTTAACCGAATAAAGACAAAGAAGAAGATGACTGACAGTTGACACTGACTCTTAATAGGTCGAGGACACTTATCTGCAGGACCTATTGCTACAGTGCAGACTCCTAATGACATCACAGCATCATAACGTGCTATAAAAATATGGTGAGAAATTATGATTGACAGCCCCGAGGGATTTGAGCTACGGCAGAAAACGGATAAGAGTGATTTATCTTTAATTACTTTAGGATTACATTGGGGAATTGTCAGTAGCAGAATGAAAAAACGCAATGATCTCTCTCTCCACTTGTCATAAAAACATGTTTTTGATTTCTAGATGCAGACAAAAAGGAAAGAAAACCTTGTCCTCTAGATCCAGGGCTATGATGGATGAGGAGGTTATTATGACCAACAGACTTGTGTACATGACTCATGTTTCTGAGTAGCATCGTAACACACACACACACACACACACACCTCACACATCTTATTGATTTGAAATGTAATAACCCATCTGTACAGTGTTTTGCCACAGTACTAAAACTCCCTCTGCTGATTACAATCTCTAAAATATGTGCTTGATAATTAAATACAACACTGAACGATGAAGCATCCAGATCCCAAAAAGCTCTTTAAGGCAGTTTGGGATCCTGAAAATCGTACGTATCACTAATGGAAAAAAGTAATTACCTTTTCTTACAGCTTAGGTTACAGGCTCGATTAATCATCACATTGATATAAATATATATATATATATATATATATATATAAACACCTTTGACCCGAACATGTCACGATATGAAGATATCTGATTAGCAGCCCTGCAGACGTCCTGTCCTCACAGTCAAAGTGCAGGGATGTGATAAAACCTGGGATATGGTGGGAAGTATAGGTCAATGTGAAAACTGTGAATTGAAAATATATATTCACACACTCATTTGTGTTCTGTCTTCTCAGCCTTTTATATCTTTGTGCTCTGACTCACTCTGACACGACATGGACTTTGTCTTAGGTTTGGACATTTGTGTCCCTACATACATGTCCTCAGGGCGTCTTCCAGAAAGGTTCAGGTTTGCAGTGCCTGTCTGAAACCGCTCTGAAAGCCTCTGTCACAAAATGCACAACCTCTGTCTGGGTAACAAACTGCTGCTCCAACTCTCTGCCACTCACTGAACAGAGAGAGAGAGAGAGAGAGAGAGAGAGAGAGAGAGAGAGAGGAGTATTTTCTTAGGTTTGTCCAAGAAGTTGCCAGATTTGCACCTGCTTGCATTTTGAAAAGATATATGATAGAAACAGTTGAAATCAATTCATTTCCAAAGAGGAAACTCCCACAACTTGCTCCTGAACAATGATGTGACTTCAGTCAGTAATGCAGAAATCAGGAATCTGGAATTTGCTTTGGTTATTGGTGCATACAATGAACATAAAAACACAATAAATACAACAAATAAGAACAAGTACAAATACAAATAAACAGTTCACATATACAAACAAACAAACCCTTCACACCTATGAACAATATAAGAATCTCCAATTAACCAAACTCCAATCTGCAGGTCTGAGTGAGGAAACCTGTGTAGACCACCTACTTACTTGTATTTATATTATCCAGTAATATTTCACATGAAGACTTGATGTGTGATGGAAGGTGTGAAGGATTAACTGTGTGTGTGTGTGTGTGTGTGTGTGTGTGTGTGTGTGCATGCATTCATTTATTCCCCTGTGCCTTTGCTGCCATCAGTACACAAAGGCGGTATTAAACTCATTGCCTGGCCTTGCGGCTGTTGTGTCTGATGGGACTTCCTCAGAGCGAGTGATTCTGATTTAGTGGTTATCTGCAGCATGCATCACTATCCTTCTCTCATTTACAATCTCACACCACAGCGCCGGGCCGACCTTCAGGCTCCCCCGAGCATTTTGTGGCTTCTACCCCCCCCCTTGCAGCTTCCAGGGCAGCCTCACAGGCCTCAGCTTCCTCTCTGCCTGACGCTTCATTCAGTTTGTCTCATTTTGAAACAACCAACGTCTCCCAGTCCACCACATTAACACAGAGTTTTGAAAGCAGCGTAATCAAAATAGTTGTTGTGTACTTTGACCTGTTGCAGTGTAGACGAGTTGTGCTTCATAGTAAGTTCTGTGGTCCCTGTATTGAGCCAGTGAGGAGGCAGCAGCACAGCAACCTGTGTTTACAAACCACAGACAGAACCTTCAACTCCCAGACGTGACGGCACACAAGCTCCTGTTGTTTTCAAAAAACACATTAAATATGACTGCTCGGGGGGTCGCTCAGCTCTTAATGCAAGTTTGCCGGTACCATAAAAAAAAAACTAAAAAGCAGCTCTGTGTGTGTTTGATTTTATCGGAGGGCTGAAGAACTGTAGGACTAGATTCATATTTGATTGGTATTCCTCATGGCTCTGGTCGAGGGTCTTTCTTTCTCAGCTGGTTCATCAATGAAGTAAAGATTTTTGCTACCAGGAAGAATCTTCATGATTTTCAAAAAAAAAATTGCCTCGTTGAACACAAAGTATCAGGTGGAGAGATCCTGGATGAACATCTTGGTTTAATATAATTAAATAATTTATAATCAATCAGTTTAAAGAACAAAATATCATAGTAATAAGGTTGTACATCTGAAAATAATGTTAATCATTTTGGATTCAAGCTTCAAAAGTGTGTTAAACCACAGTCGGGGGGGCAAAGTGCAGAGGCTCCTCGGCAGAGAGGGTGAATCAATCTTCAACAAACGAATAACAATGAGTTTATATCGGTCATGTGTCAGATTTGATTGTGTTGCTGTGCTGCATTGTTTCTGTTCAGGATGAAAACACAATCTGACAGGACGTCCTCACGTCTCCTCGGACGTCATTTCATTCCGCCCTCGTCACCTGGACGGAGAGAACGAGCCTGATGCTGCTGTCAACACTCTCACCTGTTGATGCCGATGGCTGCAGGCAAGCTGAGGGCGATAAGTGCCACTTCAAACCGTTTCCCCACCGCGCACACTGCACCACAACCCCACCCCCCCAGCTTCAGTTTGAATGTCAGGTTTACAGAATCAATGCAGAGGACACACAAGTAAAACTGCAAGTTTAGTGTTTGTCCGGGTTGCACACGTTTATTTTACATAAGTGATAATCCAACCTGGTGGCAAATGGCAGATGAATAACACAGCACATATAAACATGCCATGCAGTTTCTCCTGACTCACGGTACTTTGTGCAAAGGTGGCGAATCGCTTCACGAGCAATTCACAGCTTTCAATTTACTTTGAAAAAATACAGATTGATATAAAATGGTCGCGTGGTTCCTATTAGAATGTTTTTTCTTCAAAGGCACCGGCTCGTTGTCAACAGGCCGCAGTGAACTGCTTCCCAAACTGTAACACTAAACCTAATTGGGTAAACTACTGCTGTACTTGTGTATAATACATTCATCACCTAAATAATTCTGCCAATAAT